>NW_026521086.1:1778237-1805737 GCF_001660625.3 Ictalurus punctatus
TGCTTTATTCCAAAGTTCATAGAAACCTCTTTACGGCTAACGCTGCAGAGATGGAGGTCGAGAGGACCATGAAGAGGTGGCTCCAGCTGGCATCAGATCAAGAGTGTGAGTGCAAGAGAAGTCTTTTGCAAAAGGAAGGTATGTAGTGTTTTAACTGTGGTGTTTTTGTGGTATTTGTTAAAATGTTCCTACTGTAGTTTATTTTTAATTGTTTATAAAAATTGTTTTTAAAAAAATCCTTGCTGTTTTTAAATGGTGGAATTTGTGTGTGTGTGTGCTTGGTAGCTGGGTGGGTACACAGTTGCGGTCGGAAGTTTACATACCCCTTGCTGAATCTACAAAATATTAATGCTCTTAACAAAATAAGATTGATCCTGTGCAATCGTTGGGAACTACATTGTGCGAAATGTCCGCGTCGCTTCAACAAAGGGTAAGGTGCACACACAGTTTTTCTTTTGCTTGTGTCCTTGATGTCGCTGAGCAGCTACCAGGAATCCTGAAGAAGGACGAGTGCATTGGAGCAGTCGTGCCGCATGCGGGGGCAAACATCAGGCTTCGGCAGACGGAGGTTCTGAAGAGGGACTTCGCCAGCCTGATCGAGACGGTACGAGGCAGATCACCCACCGCGAAGATCATCGTCTCTGGACCTCTTCCCTCATACAGATGTGGAGCTGAAAAGTTCAGTAGACTTCTAGCATTAAATGATTGGTTAGTTTCTTGGTGTAATTAACAGGAATCTGCTGTTTGTTAATAACTGGAATCTGTTCTGGGAGCGTCCTAGGATTGTTTCGTCCTGATGGCCTGCACTCCAGCAGCTTCGGAGCGGAACTGCTGTCAGACAACATCTCCAAGACACTACAAACCAAGTGACTGCCTACCGTAAGCACATCTTCCTACAATAATGTTCATCATAAGCAATGTTCAATTAATAGTTTAACACCTGTAGTACATACTATGGAGACTGTGTCTGTTCCCTGAGCTATACAAATACATAGACAATTTCAGAATGTTTGTTTTAGTAACCTAATTAACCTAAAATTAGATCATACTGAATGCATATCCAGCACCTTTAATCTGAAGCTAGGACTATTAAACATTAGATCTCTTGCGTCTAAGGCTCTTATTGTTAACGAAATCATTACTGATCAGGGATGTAATTTAATGTGTTTAACGGAGACTTGGATTAAACCAAACGAGTACCTAGCATTAAATGAAGCCAGTCCTCCTGGATACAGCTTATGTACATCAGCCTCGTTCAACTGGTAGAGGAGGAGGTGTTGGTCTCATCCATAGTCAAAATCTAGGCGTCACACAAAAACCTAGTCATAAATTTAATTCTTTTGAAATTCTTTATACCAGCATAACTTATGTAGCCACTAAAAATAAGTAAATTCCACTAATTATTATTTACCGACCCCCAGGGCCATATACTGAATTTCTTAGTGAATTTGCAAACTTTATCTCAAACCTGGTTGTTTCTGTAGATAAAGCATTAATCGTCTGTGATTTCAATATTCATTTTGATAACCTGGAAGACCCTCTGAGAATAGCGGTTGTGTCCATCTTAGATGCAGTAGGGATTAATCAGAACGTGATCGGACCTACTCATAATGGTGGTCACACTCTTGACCTCATACTAACATACGGATTAAATATAGAAAATATTGTAATTTTTCCACAGTCTGAAGTTGTCTCAGACCATTATCTTATCTCGTTCATAATACATATTGATCATAATATTTCCACCTCCGCTACCGTGTAAAACGTACTTTCACATCAGCTACTGCACCGAGCTTCATAAATAACCTCCCAGAGACATCAATTATATTTGGATCACCGTCTGATCCCACAGAACTCGATCAGGCGACTGAAAGCTTGGAGTCAACACTCCGCTACACGCTAGATAGAGTGGCTCCACTCAAATGAAAAATAATTAGAGAGAAAAAGCTAGCACCCTGGTATAACGATCAAACGCGAACCTTAAAACAGACAACTCGACAATTAGAACGTAAATGGCATCAAACCAAATTGGTGATATTCCAAACAGCATGGAAGGAGAGCCTACTGAAATATAGAAAATCTCTTAGCGAGGCTAGAAAAATCTATTTCTCTACCTTAATAGGAGATAAAAAAACAATTCTAGATTTCTATTCAACACAGTAGTAAAATTTACTAGGAATAAAATCACTACAGAGAGAAACACTCAATCATTACATAGCAGTGAAGATTTCATCAAATTTTGTATCAATCATTGGTAAAGTTGAAAATATTAGATGTGAAATTCAGGCTATTAAATTAAAACCAGACAGTATTATAACTCACCCTGTAGATGATAATATAGCAATATCGGATCAATGTTTAGAATGTTTTACTCCCCTTAGAGAGACCAAACTAGCTTCATTAATCTCTTCAGCAAATTCATCAACTTGCTTACTAGATCCTGTGCCTACATGTTATCTTAAAAAGATTTGTCCAGGAGTAATTGAACCACTTTTAAATATAATCAACTCTTCCCTTAGCACTGGCTATGTACCTAAATCACTTAAACTAGCAGTTATTAAAACCCTGATTAAAAAACCTGACTGACCCGTCTCAACTGTCCAGCTATAGACCAATATCACATCTCCCCTTCATCTCCAAGGTCTTAGAAAAGGTTGTACACAGCAAAGTTATGCTCGTACTTACACTAGGAACAACATTCATGAAATGTATCAGTCAGGATTTAGACCTCATCATAGCACAGAGAGAGCGTTAGTTAAAGTAGTAAATGACCTTCTACTGACCTCTGATCAGGGTTGTGTCTCGTTGCTTGTGTTACTTGACCTTAGTGCAGCTTTTGATACTATAGATCACACTATTCTCCTTGATAGATTAGAAAATGTTGGCATTAAGGGAACAGTCCTCTCCTGCCTCAGGTCTTATTAGACCGATCGTTATCAGTTCAGTTCGTAGATGTAAATGGAGACTTCTCCACGCATACCGAGGTTAAATTTGGTGTTCCACAAGGTTCTGTTTGAGGCCCACTGCTTTTTACTTTGTATATGCTACCTCTAGGTCAAATTATTCGTAAACATGGAATGAACTTCCACTGTTATGCTGATGATACAGAGCTGTATGTTTGCAACTGAACAATAACAATAAACAACAACTGAAGAATAGCGAAAAACTCCAACTGTTTTGTAAGTCAAACTTTTTAATGTTCACCTGGAATTTGACTCAATAATAATAAATCTCAGAATAATAAATCTATATGTTTACATGAACTGAAGTTTTTGATCATAATATCAAAATTGTCATCACAATCCTAAATGATGGAATTGTATCTTATGTTGGACCATGTATGCCAGAGATTTTTTATTTGAATTTCTTGTAGCGTGCTTACTTGAAGACGATGAGGCGGAGCAGCATCGGAGAGACAGTTCGCTCCATTCTCCAAAGAATCGGGGAGAACAGTCTGTGGTGTATGTTTTCGTTGAAAGCGCCAAAAGGTGGGAAGCTGGCTTTGACTGATCAGGATGAAGTGTATGGCCTTGTACACTGTGAGTATGAAGGATAAAAAATGTATACCGTAATTTTCGGACTATTGAGCGCACCTGAATATAAGCCGCACCCACTAACTTTAAAAAGAAAAAAAATTTTGTACATATATAGGCCGCACTTGTCTATAAGCCGCAGGTGTCCACGTTGTAACGCGAGATATTTACACAGAAAGATGTTACACAAATAGATTTTTTAAACTTTTAATTAAATACGTACCTTAAATGCTTTTTTCCTGAACAGTGCGTGCCAAGCTTACGTGCAGCAGCTCTATTTCCTTCTTCAACAGCCAGATCGATCGCCTTTAACTTGAAAGCTGCATCAAATGCATTTCTTCGTGTGTTTTCCATGATGAGGGTGTGTGCATGAAGCGCAAATGACTGATCTGAAGAATTTAGTGTGAGTGTGTTTGATTTAATTCGAACAGTTTCATTGGTCCACTGTGACCTGTTCGGTAATTTCATTGGTCCGATGTGACAAGGCTAAATATTTTGGCGGCATGAAGCTCGTTAGCCCATAAAAATCCATAAATTAGCCGCATCATTGTTTAAGCCGCAGTGTTCAAAGCGTGTGAAAAAGGTAGCGGTTTATAGTCTGGAAATTACGGTACATGACGGTATATGCCTCCTTTGCAAACTCTTGAGAAGAAAGTCTTGCCTTCAGAAAACGGACATTTTCTCTGTTATTGCATTCCAAGGCTGAATGTTTTTGTTGATATTTATGTTACAGATATTGCCGAACAAGCACATGGACGTGAATATACTGTTGCCGGTTGCAGAGAGGCCATCGGCAGCTACCTAAAAAATGCCCCAGGCAGGAAAAGTGTCAAGAAACACATTATGTGTTTATGATGAAGGTTAGAATTTAAATCTACAACTTCTGTGGTTCTTTTTCTTTTCTCATTCATACAAATGTGCCATTGTGTAACACTGTTGACTGACTCATTAGTTTTTATATCCCTTTGAAAAGCAAAAACCTTTCCACTATGCATATAACTGAAAGTGCATACATGCTCCAAACCTTTTGTGAATACTGATGATTGATTTGGAGGTTTCAAATTTTGAGTGAATTGTGGTTCACTTTCTTGCGATCAGGAATGTGTAGCTAATGTCTGTAGTTTACTGATTCCGAAATTGTTGGTTCAGACTGCATCATATAGTACTAGTATATAACAATGAAATGAAATGCCATATATTCAGATATATCCACTGTCTGTTCACAGCAGAGCTACATGGGATCTCTAGTGCGTCCTGCAAGAATTGGGCCTGAGTCCAGTTCAGATTCAATTTTGTAATTCCTCTCCCTCGCGTGACAGCCTCCAAACAGTACAATTCTAATGAGCTTGAATATACGGAGAATTCCATTGGGTTTGATGTCTGACTAATAATTTTTTTCTTTGATTAGCAATACATAGGAACTATATCTGGCTATTTTGTGTGTTACAATATTGAATGTCATTTTTCAGCTTTTAACTTCGTCTGCATTTACTAAAATTCATGCATGTTTATTAAAAATATTCATGGAGTTTGTTAAACTATATAATTGTTGTCTGTCATTCATAAGATTCGTCATGTGAATTCCATAGACCAGAATCTAACATCCACATTATTGAAGCTTGTTTAATTACGGGTTTGTTAAAGCATGCGGTATGTTATATGCTTTAATTGTATCTTGCCACATAATGTTGGAAAATGAGTACTTGTGTACTTTTCAAGAAATTAGATACAAAAAGGATTACACATATCTGATTAGAAAAAATAGCATCATAATGTGTGTAACTTTGTGTATAAATATTGTGTAGTGTATTTACACCACATTATGAGGTGTATATACAGGCAATTACAAAATACTATGTGCATGTTGTTGAGTCTTTCTGGAATTCTATATCCCTGTTTTATAAAGCACTGAATGGTTTGGGTCCAATATATATTTCTGATCTACTGGTACATTATGAACCATCCAGACCTCTGAGGTCATCTGGAACAGGTCTGCTTTCTGTTCTCAGAGTCAAAACTAAATGTGGAGAAGCAGCATTTAGTTTTTATTCTCCACATATCTGGAACAAACTCCCAGAAAACTGCAGATCTGCCAAAACTGTCAGTTCTTTTAAATCAAGACTGAAGAATTTTCTTTTTGCTGCTGCTTTTAAATCAATCATCAAGGTATTTTAATTAATATCTTATGCTGCACTGTAACCTTTTTAATCTGTTTTAACCTGTTTTTTATTTGTTTGTTTTTATTACTTTTTTTTAATTTATTTTATATAATGTGTATGAACTCTTTTTAATGTCTTCTTTTTAAATGTTGCTTTGTGTTGCTTTTATGTAAAGCACTTTGAATTACCCTGTTGCTGAAAATGTGCTATACAAATAAATTTGCCTTGCCTTTGTGGATCTTCTCCAGTGAAATAGATGAGGCCACCTACGGAATGCATTAATTTACATAGGAGCAGCGATGAGAATAGAAATGTATTTCTAATATTAGTTGAAATTTCAAAGATTAAGGTAATGTATCATACATTATTACATTACAACGATAATTATCCTGAACGGGTTAAAAAAGAAGACAGAGATTAATAGTAATATCATGTCAGATTTCTTACCCAGAATACCGCTTCTGGGGAAATTGCCGTTCCCGAGGGTGGACACACGAGGGCAGTCAAGCTCCATCCAGCACAAGACACAACGCCGCCTGGAACAGAAGGCAGATTTGGGCTACTGTACACAGACACAGCTCATCGGCGTTATTACTGTGCATTGTCTAGTTTTCACATAAGGACAATACACGGCTCTTCTGCACTGTTCATCATCTAAAAAACAAACATTATGTAATATACATAGCAGTATATTTATCATAATAAAGTTCACTCATTAATAACGAATAATAAACATTTCTATAACCCCCCCCCCCCCCATGTTGAGATATATATATATATATATATATATATGAAAGGAAATTCTCTTATATCATGTACTCTCTTATATTATGAACTGCTATCAAATACCTATGATGAATAATTTAATTACCTCTTTGAATAAACTGATCACTTGCCATCTTTATTATAGTAGACTTATTTTGTAGTATGACCTGTGTGATGCTGTGTGTTTTGTCTAAATCTGTCTGGCCCCTGCACCAGTAGAAACTGTCCACGCACTGCTTCTTATCAATGTGTATAAATACTCTTGGTTTGCATGAATAAACTCGGACGTCTCCGTGAGCATGCATGTGTCCGTGTGTGTTCACTTAGGCTCCCCAGATCTCAAACGCTCTGAGAAAAACCACACCTTCTAGCTCATAGCAGCACAGAACTAAAAGTTAATAGAAGTAAATAATTGTAGAACAGGCTGAAAGGGCTGACGGAGATCTGAAGACATAAATATGAGATTCCATGAGATACTTGGAAATCTAACTATATATATATATATATATATATATATATAATGTCCCCTTCTCTCTGTACCACGTTCTAAATATTCAAACTGCCCAAGAAAGAAAATTTGCTGTTTTCTGAGACGGTGAAGTGGCTCTTAAAAGAGCCTTTGTGTATATTAGACGAAGTTGTGGTTTACACGCGTTCTCCGCGAATACGCCGGGCCAGCTGAATATCCTTGGGCATGATGGTCACTCTCTTGGCCTGCGTTCTCTAGTTTTGACATATCAAAAACAGTACACGGAGCTTCTGAACTGTTTACCAGCATTATTATTATTATTATTATTATTATTATTATTATTATTATTATTATTATTATTACATTTTTAAAGAACATACCCTCGATTCTTGACATGGAAATGTTGTTTGTAAGTTTACATTGAAATAATATATCCAGATATCTGTACAGCTGCTTTGTGACAATGTCCATTATTAAAACACGCTACATAAACTAACAAAATGCAAAGGTTAGATACAGCAATGATTTAATACAACTCCGTTCAAATGCATACAGAGGCCTGCTCAGACACCACAGCGTTTAAAAACTCGACATTCGCGGCGTCATAAACGGGGGAAATGGTCACGCATACCACCAGGACATGTCTAGCACTCTGAACGCTGCTCCGATTTCACTATATATGTGCGCGCGCTGGCCAGACAGACGGAAAGAGACACGGTATACAGACAGCACACCAACACATTTAAAGCATATTCACACATGATGATGATGATGATGATGATAAATAGTTTGATATTTCTGTAAAGTTGCTTTGAGACAATGTCTATTGTAAAAGCGCTATACAAATAAATAAAAATTGAATTGATAAATATACTGCTATGTATATTTTATAATGTTAAAGTACACAAATTGATTTGTAATATGAAAATATTAATGTATTTCTAATGTTATTAGAAATTTCATTCTCATCACTGCTTCATGTGTTCCCTACGTGGCCTCATCTACTTCACTCGAGAATATCCACAAATAGGGAAGAACATTACAAAGATAGGTAAAGTATACAATAATTATTTGGAGGGCCCACGGGGTTCCTCAGGGTTGGCTGCTGCAGTGCCCGATGGCTTCATGTAGGCCATCTTGGCCTCATTTTCCACCACATCAGCCATACATTCCTGTTCCAAGTTCAGGAGATGATCTATGGCTTCATCAACCATCTCTGGACGGCCAGTTACAGTAACCAAATTGGGATCTGCAGCTCCACTCTGAGGAAACCGAAGATCAACTTTAAATTCATCCATGATTTTGTGGATACCCTTGGTACAAGCACCAATAATGCAAGCATGAACTCTGCTGTCCAAGGTAATGTCCTCAGATATACTTTCCTCCAGTTCATCAACAATGCCTTGGATAGCATCACATGCTGCTATAGCATTCTGCTCATAGCCGGTGATGCTGATCTGGTCCTGGTTCTCGTCATATTTCTCAGGGAACTGGATGTTGACATCATGGTCAGTATGGATCTGGGTGATTATGGCACCCTTGCGAGCAATGATCTTGGGATGATATTTGGGATCCACAGTGATAGGAGCTTCAAGTTGACCAAGAGCCCGATCCTCCTGTTCAGCCTGCAGCTCTTTGATGCGCTCAAGAAGCCCTTCTTTAGCATGGTCCAGGTGAGTGGCAAGGCCTGTAACGGAAATTATGTCGGACTGGAGCTCAGGAGCAGGCACTTGAATATTGACCTCAAATTCATCCATCATTTTGCAAATGCCACTTCCTTTCTGCCCAGTGATGTAGCGATGAAGCTCAAAAGGCACTTCTCCTTCAATGCTCACATGTACCAGAACCTTCAGGGCTTCCACTGCAGCCTCACGTCTCCATGTAATATTTCTTGGCTAACTACCACAAACTTGGAACAGAATACCCCTTCAGGGAAACTGCCGTTCCTGAGTTTGGACACACGAGGGCAGTCAAGCTCCATCCAGCACAATGCCGCCTGAAACAGATGGTAGGTTTGGGCTATTTTACACTGACGCAGCTCATCAGCGTTATTACTGTGCATTGTCTAGTTTTCACGTATCAAGGACAATACACGGAGCTTCTGAACTGTTTCACAGCATCATCATTATGATTTCATTTTTAAAGAACGCACCCTCTTCTCTAGACATGGAAATGTTGGGGTTTTTTAAGTTTACATTGTCACACAGCAGCTGTACACATATCTGGATATATTATTTCAGTGTCCATTCTTAAACACGACAGATGAACAAACAAAGAAACTAACCACATGAAAAGGTTAGAAAGACCAATGATTAAATACTACTCCGTTCAAATGAATACAGAGGCCAGCTCAGATAACACAACGTTTAAAAACCTCGACATTCGCGGCGTCATAAAGGGAACAACCGTCAAGCATACCATCAGGAAACTTATAGAACTCTGAATGTGACGTCATAACGGATCTTATGGCTCGCTGCTCCGATTTGACTATATATGTCTGTGCGCGCGCGCCGGGAGACTGACCTAGACACGGTATAAGGACAGCACACAAACACATTTAAAACATATTAACACATTAACATTATATCATGTACATAGCAGTATAGTTATCATAATAAAGTACACGAATTTACTGCTAATAGTAAGATTATTAATGTCTTTCTAATCTTATTAGTCATTTCATTCTCATCACTGCTCCTGCATAACTTCATGTGTTCCCTCGGTGGCCTCGTCTATTTCACTCGAGAATATCCACAAATAGGGAAGAACATTACAGAGATAAAGGCTTAAAATTGCTTGAATGATAAAAAGTCAATAAATACGAAATCACTAGATAACTTTAAAGGGTTTATTTTCTACAGAACATGAATACAATCCTTTCACTCAAAATAGGACTCCCCGCTGCAGACCCTCCTCCAACGTTTTCAAAAAAGCTCCTAGCGTCATATCTAGCGACTTTTTAGACAAACCTTAGCTACTTTCCGTAGAAGAGAATGGCCAGTACTGCCCGGTGAGTGTGAGGTCCTGCTTTCCCCCCGGAGACACGCCTCTCTCTGCGGCTACTCTGTTCAGTGAGGGGCAGAGAGGAGCAGCACATTCATTCACTTCTAACTTTCTCTCTGAGAGATTATTTTCCATGGAAATATAGCACGAAATCACAGTGCACTCGTTGTCTTTAACTTATGTGTGTGGTGGTTTAGTCAGATGACGTCACGGTTATAAAATCAGGATTTTAACAGTGCAGATCAGCAGCTTGGAAAAGGTTTGAAAGTGACTGCTGGTGAACATGTAGTCTCTTATTGGGCCGTGGTTCAGTCACTATTTCATACTCGTCCTGTTGTCTGACAACAGAAACAGAAAAAATACGTAAATGAAAACAGCTTTATTGGGAATTTGGCTGTAAAGGGCTGACTTTAGGCAGAATGAAAATACGATGTAATGATGTAATGAATATGCTAATTAGTGCATGACATCATCTAGAAACGTGTGGACACAGTGCTCCTGTCACTCACTTGGAGTATTTTAACATTATAGTGAAGATAAATCAGTGCCTGGGAAATACAAATTTAGTCCATCACGGCTGGGAAAAGGAGCTATATTAAAATTGGCTGTGTTTTTATTATTATTATTAATACTAATAATATTTTTTGGAATTTAAAAAAGAAGAAATAAAGAATACGTTTGAATGACATCTCTTGTATAGTCCGTGAAAACAAAAGCATACACAGTATTTGAAAAGTGCTTGAAAGTCCTGGAATTTCATTATGAAGCATTTGTACAGACCCTGTTATATGTACTATGTGATTGATGTATTAAACATGCCTCTTGATTTCTGGGTTTAGCATAGTTATACCTCGGTTTGAGTTTAAAACAATAGCTAGATTTACTGGTAGAATATTGCTAGTTAAGTTTCTCTCACAAATATTATTGAGTAGATAAAGTATATTCAGTAGCTTTTCTGGGATAGTGAGAATTTAGGTTAATATAGTAGAAAACAAAACACTCCGATTATCCTGGTTGTAAGAACTGCTCATTCATCTGTACACCTTTACAGTTTTCACTGCAGATATATCATCAGCTTTATTGAACAAGACTCAGAATCCTTGTCACCTCCCAGCCAATCAGTCATCAGTCATGATGAATTTTTGTATGGTTGGAAGCATGTTTAAAACACAGAAAGTGCTGAGATCATGTAAGAATGAGGTTTTACTCACTGGCATAAATGTGTTCACTTTAAACTTTGTTCCTTCCCTTAAACACTTACCTGATTGAGAATTTCCAATGTTTGTAGAATGATGATTCTCAGTACAGCACATTACCAAATATTGATGGGATTTTAATTTATTTATTTATTTGTGACAATTATGGGATTTTCTAATTTATATAATATGTGAACATTTTTTTTTTTTACATGATTTTACACCTTATCTTATTTGGCTCATCAAGGTTCAGAGCATTCCATTCTCTTAAATCAACATTTCCCATTGTTAGTATCAGAATCTTATTTAACATGCAACATATTCAATAATCTGTAACTAAGACTCAATAAAGAAATTCTCATTACACAGTGTCCAGAATGTCTCTGAAACACTTCAGCCTATGATTGGCCATGGATTCCTGGGAGGACACTCTGAGGATTTCTTCTTATCACTTCACTGTAAAAAAAACCAAAAAAAACAACAAAAAAAAAACCAACCAACCCCAAACCATTAAATGCTGGCTTCATCTTCTTTTAATTTGATTGTCAGTGCTCAACTCAAACCAACAGCAGTATTATTAATAATATCAGGAATGATTGTGTCTAAAATCAACCACTGATTATATCCCACTTGTTTGTTTCTAGATTGTATGATTTATTTAGCCAAATCTAAACTCACCTCTCCATTTGTGTAACTGGATACTCAGGATAATGAAATTTCACTCTGGTTTCCATCCACCACCACCCCCCTTCCATTTTCTACATCTCCTATCATACAGGAACCTTGAGCCTATCCCAGAGATCATAGGGCACAGGACAGGGTACACCCTGGACAGGGTACCAGTCCATCGCAAGGCACACTCGCATGCACATTCACACACCCATTCATACACTACAGACACTTTGGACATGCCAATCAGCCTACCATGCATGTCCTTGGACAGGGGTCATGCAGCAGGCCAACAACCCTAAGCACAAAAAGCATATAAGGGTCCACCGAAGTATGGTTAAAAGAGAATAAAATTCAAGTTTCAGAATTTGCCAAGTCAATGTCCTGACCTTAATCCAATAGAAATGTTGTGGAAGGACCTCAAACAAGCAGGTCATGTCAGGAAAATCACCAGCATTCCAGAGTTGAAGCTGTTCTGTACTGAGAAACGAGCTAAAATTCTTACAAGCCGATGTGCAGGACTGATCAACAGTAAAAACAGGGAAAATGTTTAGTTTCGGTTATTTCTGACCAAGGGGTTCACACCATATGCTGAAAGCAAAGGTTCACATAGGATCACATAATAGAAAGAAAACATTCTACACACCGTTATACCACCAGCAGCAGTCTGGACTGTCGCCACAAGGCAGGTTCATGCTGCTGGTGCCAATGTCTGACCCTATCATCTACATGTCACAACAGAAATCAAGATTCATCAAATCAGGCAATGTTTTTCCATGCTTCAACTGTCCAGTTCCAGTGAGTCCACACCCACTCTAGCCTCAGGTTCCTGTTCTTGGCTCACAGACAGGAGTGGAACCTAATATGGTTGTAGCTTATCCACCTCATTTGGTTAGACGTATTGTATGTTGCAAGAGGGTTTTCTGCTCCCCACACTTGTAAAGAATTATCATTACCATAGCCTTTCTGTCAGCTCGAACCAGTCTGTCCATTCTCCTCTGTCCTCTCTCATAACAAGGTGTTTGTTTTTCTCCATCATTCTGTGTAAACTCAAGAGATTGCTGTCTGTGAAAATCCCAGATCAGCCTCTAAAATTCTCAAACCAGCTCGTCTGGCACCAACATTCATACCATCATCACTGAGATCACTGAGATTCTGATGTTTGCTGTGAACATTAACTGAAGCTTACTGAAATACTTACCTGTATCTGCATGATTTTATGCATTGCGCAGCTGCCACATGAATTAGTTAAGTTCTTTTTCAAACACATCCTGCAAAAGCAAATAAGATCGGCACTCCAGCTGCTTTGAGTGGCCTAATGCAAAATGTATTCAAAATACTATTTTTAAGAACTCCAAAACACCTGAAACTGGATTCAAGGCACTGTATGCAGTGTTACCACCATTGAAATCACCATTTAATTACATATGCTTCAACAGTTAAAATATATAATAAATAAATAAATACATTATTATTATTATTATTATTATTATTATTATTATTATTATTATTATTGTTATTATTATTATTATTATTGTTATTATTATTATTATAATTAATAATAATAATAATAATAATAATAATAATAATAATAATATGTGTAATTTATATAGCTCCTTTCTCATAACCAATGTCGCTTTACAATTACAATGTTTCAACAAAACATGGAACATGCTGTAGACTAGATTTGAGAAAAGATATGATTTATAGTTTACAAAGAAATATTACATTTCTCATCAAAACACAATTACACTGCTTATGCTAAGCTTAATTTACACAAGTTTCTAATTACAAGATTGAATTATATAAAGTGAGCGTGATCGATTCATGTAGTATTAATGTAAACCCATTACATTATGAAATCTTGTGGGGATGTTGGCACTGACAGGTACTATAACTATAGTATTTAAATTAACATGATTCAAAGGTGTGTGATAGAATAGCACAGTGTTTTAATAAATTCAATGCTAAATATTATGTGCTATTATTAATGAATATCCTGGTGTCTAATATTATTTTTTGAGAACAGTTTCATATTAAAATATAATGAATCTGCACATTCTAACAGTTCAAATGGAGAAGTTATTAATGTTTTGTCACATTAATGATTCTGTGTCTCATTGCCAAAAATGAAAACCTCTTAACTCTGAAAGTCAATTAAACAATGTTTGAAGGAGAATCTATAGTAAATGTATCATCAGATGACTAAAGGGAACGCTGGATGATCCGTCACATCAGTTTTAGCCTGACATTTTTGCTTTTGCGTCACACATTTGTACAACTGTTTTTATGAAACAGACATTGATTGATTCATAAATCAATTATCTCGCTGGATAAAACCTATACCTATATTATATATGTATATATTTATGTATGTATAAAATGTAAATGGAAGGTTTTTGCTTCATGTTTTTTTAAACTTTGCTGTAGACTGTCGTTTGAGTCAAACTTATTTGCATTTGAAGAACACAAAGTGCATTTGCCTTTTAAAGAAACTAAATAATCATTTAGTGATACACCAAGTGGACAGCTCAGAGTTTAAAGGGTCAAAGAGAGGACTTTCTGATCTATGTCGAAGAAGGTAAGAAACCTCTCTAAACTGTGCCTTTATTTTGGCACAATGAATGATATATTTGTTATATTATGCACTTCATATAATTTGATGTGCACAGTTAAAGTCTGATTATTAAGTGGTGAATTGCTTCCTCAATTGGCTATTTTCTTTTTAATCCTTGAGCGCTCTTGTAAATTGTCTAAAGTTGGTATCTTTCTAGTTAATCAGAAAATGGAGAATTCACAGAGGCCCATGCTTTTTCTTTTACTTGAAACTCTGATTTCAAGTATCAAACTGATTTCAAGTATTTTAAAAAATCTCGTTTTACAGTACACTATGATTGATTTAATATCACTTGTAAATTGTCATCATTTAAAAAGGCAATACCTTTTATAGATTAAAAACACAACCTATCAAATGTTCTTATAATGTATATATTTTTTGCGCAGGGATATGCATTTTCTCATTGCGGTTGATTCTGACCCATCAGCAAGGTAAGAATACAGTATAGTAGAATACAGAAATTCACACACACGCGCACACACGCGCACACACGCGCACACACGCGCACACACGCGCACACACGCGCACACACGCGCACACACGCGCACACACGCGCACACACGCGCACACACGCGCACACACGCGCACACACGCGCACACACGCGCACACGCGCACACACGCGCACACACACACACACACACACACACACACACACACACACACACACACACAAATGTCTGAGACCACATTGAAAGTCTGGATTTTTTTTCTCTTTTACATTTTGAAATAAATAGGTTTTAGAATTTTTTAATATTTAAAACAAAGAAAGTAAATGTTTAATATTTTGGATATTTAATTTTTTTAATTCTGCAACTGTAAACATTAAGAAACTCTGGATCTCTTGTAAATATTTTAAAGGTTCTACTTTTTTTTTTTTTTTTTACTGAAGTTGTAGTCAATAATACAATTTCGAATGAAAATTCTAAAATTAAATAAGAAAAAAATGCAAAATAGAAACATTTTCCACTAGTGCTCTCAGACTTTTGGCCCCGACTGTGTGTGTGTGTGTGTGTGTGTGTGTGTGTGTGTGTGTGTGTGTGTGTGTGTGTGTGTGTGTCTGTGTGTGTGTGTGTGTGTGTGTGTGTGTGTGTGTGCGTGTGCGTGTGCATGTGTGTGTGTGTCTGTGTGTATGTAAACAAACTATTAATGAAAATAAAATTTTGTGTAAGATAAATGAATGAATAAATATGTTGTCTTCTCTTCTCCAGTCGATGTGGCCTTAGGAGGAATAGCAATACAATCTTCTTTACACTAACAATTATCCTGCTTACTTTGCTAGCGATGACAACAGAGCATCTAACATGAATTTTGACTCATGTACTGCTACAAGTCCTCAGTATAACCCATGGTGGAGGGTGGATTGTTGGCGGTGTATGATATTAGCAGTGTAATCGTCACTAACAGAGGCGACTGCTGTTCAGAACGGATAAATGGTGCTGAGATTCACATTAGCAACTCCTTGGTCAACAACAACCCCAGGTGAAATATTTAAAAAAATAATTTATATAAAAATATCAGCCTAAATGAGTAAGAGTTTATTTATAGAATTTTATTAACATTTTAAAAAGCTTGCTGAATATAAGGCTTTGCAATTTGGTAACAAATATTTGTATATATTTACAACTCTAATGAGGCATTACAACATTCCAGTAAAATTGTTCTTTATGTAATATACATAATTATAAAGCACTTTAAGACTTAATAAATATATTGTGAAATATTTTAAATGACATTAATTAATGCTTAAATAGTCACTCATAAGTTTACTGTAGTATTGCTCATTTAGTACTGTACACTTTATTTTACTGAAGTATGACTCAGCAACATTTAAACAAACTTATTACAGAAAATGTAGGTAAAATATATTACTGCAGATCTTTATCTGATTGGCAAGGACATTTTTAATTGTATAAATTGTGTAATTCTGACATGTAAATTTGCAAGGAATGAATTACTACTTACTGAAAGTAGTTCTGGCTACATGCCAAATTGCAGGTTTAAATGAATGCTCTCACTTTAACATGTTAGTCCTATAATTAAAACTTATACAAGGACATGGATGGATATTAGAATACTGCAGTATGTCTCTCTCTCTCTCCCTCTCTCTCTCTCTCTCTGTGTGTGTGTGTGTGTGTGTGTGTGTGTGTGTGTGTGTGTGTGTGTGTGTATGCTATACAGTAACTACATAGTAACTTAACTACATTATACATTTTCTCATCTTCCCTCCAGACAATGGGGAATCCGTCTATTTCTTAGAAGGAATAGTGACACAGTGCCCTGCGATGGACTGGCACCCTGTCCAGGGTGTACCCCGCCTTGTGCCCGATGCTCCCTGGGATAGGCTCCAGGTTCCCCGTGACCCTGAAAAGGAGTAAGCGGTTGAAGATGGATGGATGGATGGATGAATAGTGACACAGTATGAAGCACAGAAGGGTTTAATTAGGAAGGTTTTTATTTCATTTTATTTTATTTCATCTCTCTCTCTCTCTCTCTCTCTCTCTGTGTGTGTGTGTGTGTGTGTGTGTGTGTGTGTGTGTGTGTGTGTGCGCGCATGCGTGAGTACAGTGGAGCAAGTGAAGCGTGATGGTGAGAGTGTGCGTGGAAGACTGAGGTTTTTTTTCACTTTTTTTCTCTTATTTTCCCCTTCTACAGTATCTCACAAAAGTGAGTACACCCCTCACATTTTTGAAAATATTTGATTATATCTTTTCATGTGACAGCACTAAAGAAATGACACTGTGCTACAATGTAAAGTAGTGAGTGTACAGCTTGTGTAACAGTGTAAATTTGCCATCCCCTCAAAATAACTCGACACACAGTCATTAATGTCTAAACCGCTGGCAACAAAAGTGAGTACACCACTAAGTGAAAATGTCCAAATTGGGCCTAATTAGCCATTTTTCCTCCCCGGTATCATGTGACTTGTTAGTGTTACAAGGTCTCAGGTGTGAATGGGGAGCAGGTGTGTTAAATTTGGTGTCATCGCTCTCACACTCCCTCATACTGGTCACTGGAAGGTCAACATGGCACCTCATGGCAAAGAACTCTCTGAGGATCTGATAAAAAGAATTGTTGCTCTACATAAAGATGGCCTAGGCTATAAGAAGATTGCTACTACGAGAAATAAGCTCATAGCAACACTGATGAAATACACATACAGAAAAAAAAAACCACACACACAAATAGAGAATGTGTTTAGCATTTTTTAATTTATTTATTTTTTTTTTTTACATCTGCACATAATTATTAGTTTAGCAGCTTTTTTAGAATTAAAAAAAGTCATGTATAAGTCTATATAATGAGTCTTTATTGGTCACATATACAGTGAAATTGTTTTCTTCACAGACCCCAACATGTCAGGAGGCTGGGGTCAGAGTGCAGGGTCATGATATGGCACCCCAGGAGCAGAGAGGGTTAAGGACCTTGCTCAATGGGCAGCTTGACAGGATTGAACCCCCAACCTACTGATCAGTAAGCGAGAGCATTAACCGCTAAGCCACCACTACCCCAGTGTGAGAGCGAGAGAGAGAGAGAGAGAGAGAGTTTTCATAGCATCTACTACTTCTTACCCCACTGTTTTCTAACTACTACAAATATAGACTTCTGAACACCGCCAATAAAAGCTTAATATCAGAATACTGCAATTTTTGGGAAATTGCCGTTCCCGAGTTTGGCCAAACGAGGGCAGTCATGTCCCATCCGGCACAACACACGACGCCGCCTAAAACAGAAGGTAGGTTGTAGGTATTGTACTACTACTACTGATTCTAGTAATGACCTCAATCGAAGTAATTAAATACGTAATGAAAATTGTTGTCTATATAGCTGACCTCATTTTCCTACACAGTGAGTTAAAGGCACACAACTATCAGAATCCCAGTTCATAATTGTGTTTGATTGGCCAAGTAGAATAAAGTGTCCGACTCTTTTTGAGCTTATTGGACATTACACATTGCTGTAACTATCTCATTGGCACTACTTAATTGCTCATAGTTTATTTGACGAATGAAACTGCTGCGACATATTTTGCCAATCTTAAACTCAGCTGTCATTCTGGAGGTACAGTTTTGGTTGATGCATGACATTTAGGTTCAAACACAGTGCGTATGGGAAAAGAGAAGGCCAGTGATTAGACAGTGTGAAGGCTGACTTTGTATTCCTACTTGTGTGTGATGTTTGTTATGTTAGTTTCTCTTGCACAACTGTCGAAGTGCATATGCTTTCCTTGTGAGTGACATTTTTTAAGAATGAGATAAGGGTTTGAGACAATGTAGCTAACTTCGACCATCGAGAGTCCATTATGTCATGCATTTGCGAGACCTGATAAAGCAAGGCCTGAGAGTTGTGTTTGCATTCCTTTCTGTGGTGCTTGTAAGTTAGTGAAGTACTTGTGTGGTAGAATGTGAACTGGGTTCAAAGTGAACACAGACATTGGTGCTGACCGGCTGAATGCTGGGCCTACTAATAAAGGCTTGTGCTGCTATGTGCGACCTGTAGTTGCAGTGGACGTAGGACTGTAGTATATACGGGCCTCGAGTCCAAGGACGTGCTCAAAAGGAACGTCTTGTGTTTGAAACAGTAATGTCAGTGTTGTACAAACACAGACAGCTTTTTCTAACCCCCTTACGCTGATGAGTGTTTTGGCTGTATGCTTTACTATGTATGTTTTACCCAAAGTTCCTTACTATTGTGTTGTACTACTACTACTACTACTACTACTACTGCTACTAATGGAACCAAAACATTAGTACTGATAATACTAATAATGTTTTGTATCTGTGTGTGTTTTTAGAGTGAGAGAGAGAGAATGGGGAAGAAGAAGACGTTAGCAGGTGAAAAGCAGTGCCTAGTGACTGTTTTCGAAAAAGAGAGCTATTGTGTGACCGTTGGTGTAAGGCCCGCCTCCTCGCCTGTTCTCAACTAGGTCCTGTCGAGTGTGGATAAATAGGTGGGCGCTGCGCGAGAACTTTTATTGAGCGATTTGACTTCGGGAGCAGCATCATGTCTGGAAGAGGCAAGGGTGGTAATTAATACTCTCTTTTTGCAAGTGGTACCCTCGTTCGTAATTTGAAACTAAAGACTTTAACGACAACAACAACATCAACAACAAAAACACCTTTAACGAGGTGATAATTATCGCCACCCGGGGTTCGGTATGTCACCCCGTGTGGCCTCCTCGCCGTCGGCGGGGAGGCACTGGGTCAGACTACGTTACAGTGGAGAAGGAGAAGCGCCAGACAGGGCTGAAGTCGGAGTAAACCTTTTAAGTAGTCAATGGATATCGACTACAGATGTATACTCTTTTATTGCAATGCCTAACAGAAAAGAGTATGAAATATGTTTTACCAAAGAACAGGCACTTCAAACATTTTCTCAAATTTTTAATAATAATACAGGAAGTGAATTCTGGAAAAACTGGGAGATGACTACATCAGCTCCCCAAGACGTAAAGAGCATTGTAGTAAAGTTTTGGACTGGGAGAATCGCTGACTCGGATGTAGAACAATATCTCTTAAGGTTTGGTGAGATACTGAACCCTGTTGACAAGCCGCTGGACCAGTTCGGGATATGGTATGGAGTCAGGAGATATAAAATAAAACTCAAGAAAAACCACGACGGAAGTATATTCCAGATACCAAACTCCATTTCCATGGGACCATACAATGGAACGATTACATACCCCGGCCAAACAAAGCGATGTTTTATATGTAACGATTCCGACCATCAGGCAAAGGACTGTGAGAAAACAAAGTGCTGGAAATGCGGAAGCTTTGGCCACAAAGGAAAGAGTTGTAGAAATACACAAGTATGTAATTTATGTAATGAAACTGGGCATATATATTTTCAATGCCCAAATTCTTACAGCTATAAACTAAGAATGCCGAAAAATCAAAAAGACATTGACCAGAATGCAACACAAAACGCACATAACACAGAGACCAAAACAAACGATAAAGAGGATAACAACTGGGAAGAAAATAAACTACACACAAGTGAGGACGACTCGACATCTGGGAGTGACTCAAGCAGCACCGATACCAGCGACAGCGAGGACTCTGAGAGCAGCGCCGAATCTCTGACCCCGGAAGGGAGACGGAAGACACCGGAAGTACCTGCTGGAAGCAGCGGAGCATCTCCGCCCAGTCTTTCGTCTGTGGAGAGACGGCAAGCATCGGAGTTTCCTGCGCTATCAGCTATAGAAGTCGGCGAGACTCGGATCGGCTCAACCCCGGAAGGAGGTCTACAAGCCCCAGAGGAGCCTACGTGCTCAGAGGGAGAGACCGGAGCGACCCAGATCATTTCTACACCTGCAGGAAGCCTACAGGGCCGAGAGGAGTCATCGCATCCAGCTGGTGAAAGTGGAACAACTCAGACAATCGCCGACAACACAGGTGACACTGCGGACACTCCCACGCTGGCGAAAGGTAAAAACACTTTAGACTATCCATATAAACGCCAAAGGCGAAAGAGGAATTCTCCTGGAAATGTTGACAATGCAAAAAAGGTTAAGGAATGATGTATATCGCCTACTTATCTTCCCTTTTTTATGACACAATGTCTTTGATTTTAACTTCAATTCCCATATCATTTAAAAAGAATTGTGATATATGTCTGCAGGAATTAAGGTTAAATGATGTGGATAATGTTGAGAAAATGTGGACTAATGGACACGCAATAATATCTATCGGAGAAGATCCTTCTCTTAATTTTTATGGTTTTTTCAAATTTAACTGTTGCCACATGTAATGTTAGAGGGATTCAGGCAAAAATTAATCAAGTAAAAAAGTTAAATATATTGAGTGGTGAACATGTTGATATTTTATGTATACAAGAGACCAGATTAAGCAGTTTTGCAGACGTACAGGACGCTCAAAGTTTATGGATCAAAGGTCCTTCAATCTTTTCAATAGGCGAAAGTAAAGCTGATGGTATTGCGACCTTATTTTATAACAATAAATGTAAAATAATTAAGAGCCGTGAAATAATTCCTGGTCGATTAATGTTTATAGATGTGTTTTATTGCACAAAAAAAAAATAGAGTAATAAATGTATACACAGCACAGGATACTGTTGGTAAAATTCGGCTTTTTAAAAAGCTTAAAATGCTCCTGTGTGTCGGTTTCTATACCATTGTATGCGGTGATTTTAATACAATCACAGATGATAATGATAAAATTTTATCCAAAATATGTAAAATTAGGAGAGAAGGTGGTGTCCTTAAATCTATAATGAATGAACAGCATTTCACCGACATATTTAGGACATTATATCCAGAGAAAGTGGACTTTACAAGGTTTGATAAAACATGTAAAACTAGAATTGACAGGATATATATTAATAATAATTTTGAGGCAAAATTTTATACAACAAGACTCTTGGTTGAGTCGGACCACTTGACAGTTATATGTGGCATTAGATTTAAAAATGAAGAAAGAAGAAACTATTGGAAATTAAACACACAAATCTTGAAAAGTCCTTTATTGATTATAGAATTAAAAGAAGAAATTAATAGGATTAAAACTTTAGATATCCTCACTACCAGTTATTGTGATTTGTGGGAAGTTTTTAAGATCCAGATTAAAAAATTTCTTAAATACAAATGTCTGTTTTAATAAAGAAAAAAATGAGAAGTACAATACAATTATGACACAATATATAAACCTAAAACTGAAAAATACAAGAGATGAAAGTGAGGAAAACAACTTAAAGTTTCTATCTCTTTTTTCAAATCCTTTAAATAATGAGTTTTTACTGAACATTCAAGTCCGAGCAGGAATAATTTCCGATGAACTTCTAAATCAAACAAAAGCAATTTCACTATTTAATAAAAGGAAAGAAGCCCAATATATCGAAGCCATTAAAACAGATAATGGAACTATAGTGAAAAATCCTAAAGACGTCAGAGATGCTGTTCGGATCCTTTGTTCAAACATGTACAACTCAATTGAAATAGATAATAAACTTCTAAAAACCTTTTTGAATGTAAAAAATAGTGTTGACCCGCCTTCCAAGAGCTTAGGTGAGGAAATAAAAGAGGCTGAGGTTGTTGATGCCATTAAACAATTAAATTTAAAAAAGTCTCCAGGGAAAGATGGTCTCCCGTCTGATTTTTATCATGCATGCGCCATAGATTTGGCTAAATTATTAACGCAAGCCTTCAATGATGGGATCGCTAGAGGTTACATGCATGACTCGTTCTATGAAGGCGTTTTATCCTTGTTGTATAAAAAGGGTGAAATGAGTGATATCAACAACTGGAGACATCTCACCCTAATGAATGTCGATTATAAGATTTTTGCAAAGACCATTATGAACAGGATGAGTGACTATTTGGATGTAATAATAGCTAAACAACAAACATGTGCAATAAAGGGAAGATTTATGTGGGACAACTTGAACATATTAAGAGAACTAGTTTTTGATAAAAATGGTGACAGTTTTTACATTGTGGCTTTGGGCCAAAGAAAAGCATTTGACTACATCTCAAGAGACTATTTGTGGGAGATTTTAAAACTGTATCAATTCCCTGAAAATTTCATAAACATGATTAAATGCCTTTATGTTAAATCGACGGTTGAAGTAAATGTTAACGGTTCTTTGACTGAACCATTTGAAGTTATGCGGGGTGCAAAGCAAGGGTGCCCTCTGAGTGCAGCCCTATATATTTTATCTATAAACCCACTTGTACAAAAAATCCAAGATGATCATAGACTTAAGGGTCTTCAAATAGGAAAGAACAGAGTCGTGATCTCTGCTTATGCTGATGACATAACTGTATTTGTGAAATCTAAACAAGAACTAGACATCATCTTTGAATATTTTAGCGAGTATGAGCAAGTCTCTGGAGCCTCCTTAAATAAAGCTAAAACGGAATGTGTCTGGATTGGAAATGAAAAAAACAAATTTCCCATAGAGGTCCCAGAAGTTCAGCAATTAAAGGTTTTAGGTATATATATAGATAATAATGGCTGTGTCGACCATAACTGGTCAAAAAAAGAAGAAATAATACAAGATGAAATTGATAAATGGAAATCATGTAATCTAAGTTATAAAACTAGAATAAATATTATTAAAACTTTTCTATTATCAAAAATACTGTTTTTATCATGCATCTTACCTCCGACAGAAGTTTGGGTAAAAAGACTTCATAAAATATGCTGTAATTTCATATGGGATACGACTCGTGAGGTTACAAAACGTGAGCTCCTTTTTAAGAGAAGGGAACTGGGAGGCCTTGGGGCTGTCGATATATCCCTAAAAACTAAAATAGCAGTGTGCAAAATCATCGCGAGTGGTATTGCCAGGCAAACCGAATGGATAGGGAACATCTCCAACTGGAAATCTAAAAAAGGTCCATCGAGGAAAAGAATTCCGTATTATAAACTGATGTTTTCCGACTTCACTGACAAATTTAAAGATCTAAACATCGATTGGGTGAAAGCCTCGAGCAAAGAAATATCTTTTAATTGTTGATCGAGTTTATAGTAACCCTGTGGCTTTCAGAAATTTGGAGGAAGACCAAAACAAAGAATGTCTCTAAAATTTACAGAATAAAATCCTATCTGAACACCTGAGAGAAACAACTTGGTTAGTCGTTGTTAGAAGGCTCAAAGTAGGATCGGTTGTAAAATGGAGCTGTTTTGTAAAAACCAGTATATGCCCGATGCCTAATTGTAATGAAGAGGAAACACTCGAACATTTCCTGTTAGAGTGTTATCGCTCTAAAGAAACATGGGCTAAATTAAAAATCATTGGTCTCAATATAGAAATAAATATGAACTCAATTTTCTATGGCATTTTTAAAGAAAATTGTAGCAAGACTCAGCATGACTTCATTTGGTTCATAATATGTTTGACTAAATCTAAACTCTGGAAAACAAGAGCCAAAAAGACTATAAATCAAACGTTTATATCCAGTGATGTTGTATTCAAGGACATTCAAAAAGAGCTAAGAAGACTAAAAAGCAGCACATCTTGGTTTAAAGACTCTTCAGTGTGGGACTCTATTTGCGTGTAATTGTACCTTGACTATGTAAGTTTTTCTTTCTTTCTTTCTGAATATGATTTTGTCATATCGGGTGGTAAAGGACTCGGCAAAGCAGGCGCTAAGCATCACCGCAAGGTGCTTCGCGATAACATCCAGGGGATCACCAAGCCGGCTATTCACCGTCTGGCTCGCCGTGGTGGTGTAAAGCGTATTTCTGGTCTGATCTATGAAGAGACTCGCGGTGTGCTGAAAGTGTTTCTGGAGAACGTGATCCGCGACGCCGTCACCTACACCGAGCATGCCAAGAGAAAGACCGTGACCGCCATGGATGTGGTGTACGCCCTGAAACGCCAGGGACGCACCCTGTACGGCTTCGGCGGTTAAACGCTCTAACACCGAACGACGCGAATACAACGGCTCTTTTAAGAGCCACCCACATGTCTAGAAAAAGAGCTGTTCCGTGTGGGGGGAAAAAAGGCTTTTTCTTTCGTGAAGCATAAGGCATCAAACGCTGTACAGAAGTAGCGTAAGTGGTAGATCTATTTGTATTTTTTGTAATAAGATATATATATATATATATATATGCATGCATAGTATTAAATATTATAAACTGTGATTAAAACGATTTAGAAGATGATTTTAGTAGAAACTTCTATATTTCTCTCTCTCTCTCTCTGTCTCTCATATACACACGCATACATGCATATATAATATATACCTTGATATATATATATTATATATTATATATATAATATACTATATATATATATATATATATATATATATAATATATATATATATATATATATATATATATATATATATATATATATGCATGCATAGTATTAAATATTATAAACTGTGATTAAAACGATTTAGAAGATGATTTTAGTAGAAACTTCTATATTTCTCTCTCTCTCTCTCTCTGTCTCTCATATACACACGCATACATGCATATATAATATATACCTTGATATATATATATTATATATTATATATATAATATACTATATATATATATATATATATATATATATATATATATATATATAATATATAATATATATATATAATATATATATAATATATATATAATATATATATATATATATATATATATATATTATATATAATATATATATATATAATATATATATAATATACACCCTGACACCGGCATCTCATCCAAGGCCATGGGCATCATGAACTCCTTCGTGAATGATATTTTTGAGCGCATCGCCGGTGAGTCTTCTCGTCTGGCTCACTACAACAAGCGCTCCACCATCACCTCCAGGGAGATCCAGACTGCCGTGCGCCTGTTGCTTCCCGGCGAGCTGGCCAAGCACGCCGTGTCCGAGGGTACAAAGGCCGTCACCAAGTACACCAGCTCCAAGTAAAGCGCGTTACCGCCGTCTTCATCAACCCAACGGCTCTTTTAAGAGCCACCCACTTTTCATACAAAGAGTAATTTCCTCTCTTTCGCTTTCTCTCTTGCTGTGTGTGTGTGTGTGTGTGTGTGTGTGTGTGTGTGTGTGTGAGGGGGAGGGGGACGTCTGAAGCGCTGCACTCCCGCGGATGTTGAGGCTTTTGGGTAATTCTAGCAGTCTGCTAAATGCAGAGATGAGTAAATCTAAACAGGGTTGTAGCACGGTTTCGGGGGTTGTATAATCTGAGCAATGCAAAATGGGACTTCAGCAGCACAAAGTTATTCGTATTAAGATTGTAGCAACAGGAAGTAGTTGAAAATGGTTTTCTACTAGCACATAATCATTCTAAATCAGGGGTGCCCAGACTTTTTTCCTGTGAAGGGCCAAAAATCAAACTTGATTGAGGGCTGTGGGCCAAAAGTAAATGTTGCATTATACCAAACTGTATTATATTAAAATTAAAGTTGCCATGGTTCTCATTTATCATTTCATAATATTTACAAATAAATAAATAGAAAACATTAGTCTGTATCTGCTTCACTAATGCAGTTTTATTTTCAGAGTTCTATAGTTCAATGAAACTTATAGTATAATTAAAACATAGAACCAATCCCATTTATAATACATGTTCAATACCTCATACAACTATTCAAGCTATAAGCAATACAGCCACATGCCTGCAATATCAGTGACCTCTAATGAGACACATGAAGCTGGTCCTTATTTTTCAAACGTTTTTCCAAATTGGGATGCAGCGGACTTGCTGTCAAAGTCAGAATATTATGGTGGTGAGAGTCAGTTACTTTGCATCTCAGTTTACACTTGTTTAAGTTCATCAGACTGAAAGTCTGTTCACAGTGGTAGGTACTGCCAAACAGAGACAGCATCACTTGTGCCTGTTTGCACATCTTTGGGAACCTGTTTGCTGGGACACATTTGTAGAAGTCTGTCAAGGGAAGGGACCTGAACTTGTGTTTGAGTTCTGAATCACACTGAAGCTCAATTGGTTCCATCTGTAGATCATCACTGACTGTGTCCACACTGATGGTGAAGGGTTGAACAAACCACTCCAAGTCAGAAGCATTCTGTCTGAAGTCCTCAAAGCAACTGTCAAACTCCTGGAAAAGGTTGCTGAGAACGGCATCATACTCAGGTACCTTCTCTTTCACCTTGCCTGCCTCTCTAAAACAGGGAAAATGGGCTAAATTTCCTGGATGTGGAGATGAGAGAGAGAGGAACAGTGTGAGACGGGGAGTGAAAGAAGAGAGAGGGAGGAAAATAGAATAAATAACTGACAAAACAAGGGAATTAAATCATGATAATTTAAGAGAACTTTGACACAAAATTTATCAGCTTGATTAACAAAAAAACCCAAAGCTGACACCACTGGATATAAATGCTAACTAAATATAAGTATTAATAATAACAATAACTCACAATTATAATATTCACCATAGTTTTATGTGCAATGTTAGCTGCTGAGAGATGTCTTCTGAGCAGCAGTAGTTTTTGTTTGAAGGCTCTGATGTGATAAAAAAGCTGGGTGATAATCTGGTCTTTTCCCTGGAGCTGAACATTTAAAACATTGAGCAGCTCTGTGACGTCCACCAGGAAAGCCAGGTCAGAAAACCATTTCTTATCCATGGGCTCTTGAATACTACCAATCTTGCTTT
>NW_026521086.1:1808237-1845737 GCF_001660625.3 Ictalurus punctatus
TCAAAAGCAGGATTGACAAATTCTACGTGGTTGTGGATAAGCACCTCATCCCTTGCACAGGAACCAGCTCCTTGAGTGCTATAGATGAACTCTTCAAAGTCCACTATGTGTTCAAACTGTCATATGAGGAAGCCCTTGTCAACATCTTTACCTTCCTGCAGACTACGATCTACAACATTAATGTTGAGTGAGTCTCACAGAGTAAAGGAGTTGCGTGCAGAGCTTTTGAACTAGGTTAAATGTTAGTGTTTCTGTTGGCAAAGTCTGCTTGCAAAGCCACGAGAGTCACGCACGGTTTCTATCCTTCGTTAAAGTTTAAGTTATTATGTGCGTAGCGTGGCTGTAGCCGACAGTATGTGACTTTGGTGAACTTGTAAAAGCCCGGAGTTTGAAGTTCTACATGCCTTTTGATCTACAGGGTCCAAATGGGTCAGATGAATATATTCACTATGAGGTGAATATATTGCACCTCAATTCATGCTGGTTTGTTACATCTAAGATACTGTGTTGTCAATAAAAGTTCAACCTTATACAGCAACTGATGTGTTAGCTGTTCTTTTATTGACGAGTACACACATTTTAAAGGTCTGCATTTTTAGGCAGACAGGGTGTAGATCACATTTAATTACACTAGTGTTGAAAATAACTCCATTAGATTGAGCTTTTGACACATTTAGTGTAGATTCAACACTGTTTTAGTGTAAATGGAGCCTGTGAGGAGTAAAAAAACTACACCAATGGTGCTAACAGTGAACACTTACAGTGCTTGTTCAACACTATGAGAGTGTAGAAAAAAAAACAATACTGAAAGTGTAAATTGAACTCTATTTAGTGTGGACCTATATAAACTCTTGATAAGTGTTAATTTTAACACTGTGAGTGTAAAAATAACACTTTAAAATTTGCTGTGTACAATCAGAAATGATTGGGAAAAGGGTAAAGGTGGAGTGGTAGCAAATTTTGTAAGAAATGATGTGAGATATAATCTAATCAATAAAGGGAAAGAACACGAATCTGTGGTAGCCAAAATACGGACAGGAAAAGACAGTATAACGATATTCAACTTTTGCAATCCCCGTAATAGACAGAGCACCGATACACCAAATGCAGTATGTGGGTTGACGTGAGGGAAATTAGTACGGTGAGGGGATTTTAACACACACACACACACACACACACACACACACACACACACACACACACACACACACACACACACACACACACAACACAATACAGGGGAGTAAGAATACAGATATAAATGAATCAGTGATCGAGGAATTTATAGACGATAAAAATTTGGTATGTGTTAATGACGGGAAGGACACGTGGTATTGTAGTTCACATAATGCAGAAAGTGCTATCGATCTGACAATAACGTCAACTGAAATTGCAGGAATCAACACACGGGAGGGTTTAGACCATTCGACAGTAGGTAGCGAGAACGCCAAGGTGGAAGTTAGAGAAAGCCGACCAGCAGATGTTCCAAACGTAGAGCGAAATGAAACGTGTGGGATTAGCGAATAAGGATATAACAGATGTCGAAGAAACGAACGGAAAAGTGACCACGGCCATTATACGACCAGATGAAGAAACAATGTCAAAAAAGATAGGAAGTAAACGAAGAAAGAGCGTGCCACGGTGGGATGAGAGCTGTACTGTAGCAATTAAAAAGAGAAATAAAGCTTTTAGGAAACTCGAAGCTCACCGTACACTGGAAACTTTGATTAACTATAAAATGGCGCAAGCAGTAGGTAAGAAAACAATCAGATCAGCCAAACGTGTATATTGGAGACAATTCTGCAATAAAATTGGAAGAGAAACCCAGCTATCGGACATATGGAGAACAATTAGGAAAATGAGTGGAATAAGAAACAGTGTGTAAATACCAGTGTTAAATAGCAACAATAAAAATGCAATTAGCAATGCAGAAAAAAAACAGAACTTTTGGTAAAAACTTTTGTGAAGCTCCACAGTACTGAAAACCTATCCTCAACAGCCAAGCAGTGTAGAGATCAGACACTTGCCCAAAATCCAGGGATAGTAGAAAGAAGGACTTGCCATTTACTCTATTTGAGTTCAAAAGAGTTATATCAAACGCACGGCAAACGACATCAGGGAAATACAGTACATGCTATAGCATGTTAGGCCACCTGAGAGACATCACGCTTGATGTATTATTAAGACTGTTCAATATAGTATGGAATACAGGAAAAATCCCACTAACACGGAAACGGTTCCAATACTCAAACCCGGCAAATACAGTCAGATCCGTCAAGTTACAGGCCCACAGTGTTAACGTCACAGGGAAAACTACAGAGAGGATGATAACAGATAGATTAGATCACTATATAGAAAGTAAAGTTCTTCTCTCACCGTATCAGTCAGGATTTTGTAAAGGGAGGGGGAGAATGGTAGAATCCATTTTATGCCTAGAGCCAGAAGTTAGGAAAGCTCGAACTAACAAAGAAAGTGTCATCTCTGTATTTTTCAATGTTGAAAAGATGTACGATACCCTTGGGAAGGATGGACTTCTTATTAAACTTGACGAATTAGGAATAAAGAGTACTCAAATAGATATGCAGCGGAAAATTTTACCCCACAAGGCAGTGTATGTAGCCCAATACTGTTTAATATTATGATCAAAGACATTTGATCAGGTCGGAGAAAATATAGGTAAGTCGCTTTATGCAGCTGACGAGGTTAGGGGTCGGGATATAGAATATGTAAGAAAGAAAATGCAACACGCAATAGGGAAAGTAGAACAGTGGGCAAATGAATACGGTTTTAAACTATCAATTTCAAAATCACAAGGTGTATGTTTTTCTAAACGTCATAAAACAGCACCATTGAAACTGTACAGGCAAGATCTTGAACAGGTCAAGGCAGTGAGATTTTTGATGAGAAGTTTACCTGGTGTCAGCATATTGATAAAATTAAGAACAAATGTAAAAAGATGAATAACGTTCTGAGACCGGGGAGCAAGTAGGGCATCGCTCATAAATATCTATCAGGCTCTTACAAGAGTTGTCTTTGATTACAGTCGCCTAATGTATCTTAAAAATCTTAAAAAGCTTGACGTGGAACAGGCGCAAGAACTCTGGATCTGTACTAGAGCGTTTAAATCATCACCAGTGACTGCGTTACAGGTCGAGACAGGAGAGATGCTGTGATTTATATTGGATAAATCTATGAGGGCATAGCAGGGTGTACCCCAAGAATGCTCAGAGTTTTATAGGACTAACTTCTTTAAGAGTTTGGGATGGGTAAGAAATGTAAAGGCACAAAATGCAGGCCTCAGCCAGCTACAAGAAAGCCCCATTGAGGTGAACTGTACCACCCTGGAAATTCATAAAACCATGTGTAGATACAAGATTACAACAAATATTAAAAGAGGAATCTAAAATAGCACCACAGTGGATAATACTTCAAAAATATATGGACCATTATCAGGATAAATGACTTGTATATACAGATGGCCATATATATACGTATATATACGGTGTGGCCAGCTCAAGACTGGCCACACCGGTGTGGCTTTGTTCATTCCTCGTGAAGTAGCAGTAAAAAAAAGAGCGACCGATCATTTATCAGTGCACCGTAGAACTATCAGGAGTCCTATTGTCACTGCAGTGATCGGAAAAAAATAATCAGAACTAAGATGTCGCTATAGCTTCTGACAGTCTATCTGCACTATCAAATATACAATCTGGGAAAACATCATGTAGACAAGACATTGGTTAACAAATATATTATCTGCTTCTCATACTCCATGGTAGGGAGCTGAATGTTTCCTTCTTTTGCGTTCCTGCACATGTAGGGGTGGAAGAAAATGAAACTGTGGATGTACTGGCAAAAAGATCGATAAAGCATGAAACAGTTGATATACAAGTACCATTAAGTAGAGCAGATGTTAAAACCACTATAAAGGGACACATAAAATACGGCAGGAATACCGGGACATATGTATGCGGCAAGACAGGAACCCAAAGGAAGAGATGATAATTATGTGTCTTAGAATAGTTCATGCTGGCTTAAATCTAACATTACACAGAATAGGTAAACACCCCACTGGACTCTGCACACACTGCAATACACAAGAGACGGTAAAACACATTCTGTTAGACTGCAAAAGATATCAGGAGGAGAGAACTGAGCTAGAGATGTGAATTGGAATGCAAAACATGACACTAAAGAACTTGCTGGGGAAAAAACATCTGGGAAAATGCACTGTCCCCTAATAAACTATCTAAAAAATACTGGGATAAGTGAAAGACTGTAGTAATTTAGTATGAACATCTAATATTCAGGAACTCAGGACTCAGAACTCAGGTGCAGGTTTTCATTCTGACCAAGCAGAAGCCACACCCGAGTCTATTGAAAGTCAAGATCGACCGATTAAACAGGTGGAGTCGGGTGTGACTCCTGCTCAGTTTGTGGATTAGATCGGACAAAACCGATTGAGCTTAGGCTAGCAAATCAGTCTTAATGAAGTTTTCATAAGGTTCAAGCCTTAATGACCTACTAGCACAATAGTTAAAATCAGATATTGGGGGAAAATTATTAGTTCTCAAAGCATATAGTTAAAAGAAATAAACGCAAAGGCACAAAACTGTTTGTCCAAAAAAAGTTTGTTGCATCACAAATTCAGTAGTTTGGAGAAAATGGGAGAGCTTGTGGCAGATACTGCAAATGTTTGTCGGCTTTAGAAAAAAGCAACATAAGTGCAGGAGTCAAACCCCCATTTCATAAGAACAAGCTAAAATCCCACACATTAATCATATAGACAAAATTTTAGCTTCAGAGTAAAGAGGATAAAGCAGTTTCAAAGGAGAAGTTTACACAACAGTCACATTCATAGAGAAACAAGCTATTCTTCGACAGGAGCAAACTTTGCATGGTAGCTATCATTCATTAACACGGCTAGCATGCTAGAAATCACATGTGCTCACTTCCATTCAAACAGAAAGTATATGAATAGATGGAGAAGAGTAAATAAATTTAAAGTCTAGATGAAAAGAACAAATGTTGAAGAAAAGTTGACTAGGTGGGTGGAAAACAGTGAGTAGGAAAGTAGGAAGAGCTGAACAGAGCAGCAAAGACAAGAGTAAGACATTGTTAGTTGTAGGGGAGAAAGCATGTCCAATAAGAAAATGTGATTATAGGTGTAGGTCAGAAGACTCCTTCTGTCTTTGCCAGTGTCAGGGCTTCGCCACTCGTACGCGGCGCTCCGCTCTTGTAGTCCGGGGCCAAACAGGCGCGCCTAGTTAGCACCAGCCAGCCCATCCGGCCTCCTCCTCTTTAGCTCGGTCCGATTCCTCCCTGACCCTAACGTGCACAGTCACCCTAATGCCCTTTATCCCAGCTCCGCTATTTCCTTGTGTGTATGTGTGTGTGTGTTGTATTCCATGCTGCTAGAACATTCTTTTGAATGACTTTGTGCTGCTGGAACACTGTTTTGAATGACTACATGCTACTACAACAGTATTTAGAATTTTTATGTGCTTCTAGAACCTTAGTTCGAATTTCTACATGCTACTAGAATACCATTTTCAGTTACTTCCTGTTGCTACAATCTTAATACGAATAACTTTGTGCTGCTAAAGCCCCATTTTGCATTGCTCAGATTATACAAGCCCGAGAAACCGTGCTACAACCCTGTTGAGATTTACTCATCTCTGCATTTAGCAGACTGCTAGAATTACCCAAAAGCCTGAACATTCGTGGGAGAGCAGCACTCAGGCCTTGCTTTATCAGCTCTCGCAAATGCACGATATAATGGACTCTCGAAGGTCGAAATTAGCTACATTGTCTCAAACCCTCATCTCATTCTTAAAAAGTGTCACTCACAAGGAAAGCATATGCACTTTGACAGTTGTGCAAGAGAAACTAACATAACACACATCACACACAAGTAGGAAAACAAAGTCAGCCTTCACACTGTCTAATCACTGGCCTTCTCTTTTCCCATTTCCATTTTCACTATCTGTGTTACAGTCAATGTACGCACTGTGTTTGAACCTAAATGTCATGCATCAACCAAAACTGCGCCTCCAGAATGACAGCTGAGTTTAAGATTGGCAAAATATGTTGCAGCAGTTGCATTCGTCAAATAAACTATGAGCAATTAAGTAGTGCCAATGAGATAGTTACAGCATTGTGTAATGTCCAATAAGCTCAAAAAGAGTTGGATTCATCGCACACTTTATTCTACTTGGCCAATCAAACAAAATTATGAACTGGGATTCTGATAGTTGTGCGCCTTTATCTCACTGTGTAGGAAAGTGAGGTCAGTTATATAGACAACAATTTTCATTACGTATTTAATTACTTCGATTGAGGTCATTATTAGAAGTAGTAGTAGAAGTACAATAGCTACAACCTACCTTCTGTTTTAGGTGGCATCGTGTGTTGTGCTGGATGGAACATGACTGCCCTCGTGTGTCCAAACTCAGGAACGGCAATTTCCCCAAAATTGCAGTATTCTGTTATTAAGCTTTTAATGGCGGTGTTTAGAAGTCTATATTTGTAGTACTTAGCAAATAGTGGGGTAAGAAGTATTAGATGTTATGAAAATTCATGTTTCTCTCACCACTGGGGCAGAGGTGGCTTAGTGGTTAAGGCTCTGGTTTACTGATCAGAAGGTCAGGTCACTATATCATGACCCTGTGCTCTGACCCCAGCTTCCTGACATGTTGGGGTATGTGAAGAAAACAATTTCACTGTGCTCTATTGAATATGTGACCAATAAAGACTTATACATGACATTTTTAATTCTAAAACAGCTGCTAAACTATGTGCAGACTAAATTATGTGCAGATGTAAAAACAAAATGCTAAACACATTCTCTATTTGTGTGTGTGGTTTTTTGTACTGTATGTGTATTTCATCAGTGTTGCTATGAGCTTATTTCTCATAGAATAATAATGATAATAATAATAACGCAGCTCATCAGTGTTATTACTGTGCATTGTCTAGTTTTCACGTATCAAGGACAATACACGGAGCTTCTGAACTGTTTAACAGTATTATTATTATTATTATTATTATTATTATTATGGCTGCAACTAACGATTATTTTCATAATCGATTAGTTGGCCAATTATTTTTTTGATTAATCGGATGGGGTGGAGCGAACTTTCAGTACCATTTGTTTTTGTTTATTTAAAATAAAGTCCACAGACTGAATGTAACAAATATAAACTTCACAGTAAAACATTACACAACTGTTTGTACAAAACAGAAAAGAACCCAACACACACACACACACACACACACACACACACCAGAATATATATTATTAATTTAGGACTATAGTTTAATTCGGTGCTTTTTGTTTTTTTTTTTGACCCAAAAACTGATCACACCATTGTTGCACGGAATTATTTATAGTAAAAACACTGATTACACCTGTGACAAGTGCATATATTGCATAAAATGTCAACTGAGAGGCATTCGATTTTGGACAAGATGTAAGGGGGAAGAAGTAAATAAAATAAATAAAATAAAAATAATTTCTTTAGATTTGTCAGTGTATTTTGTGAAATGATGTGGAATTGTGCTGACGTTCCTGAGTGAGTGTAAAATGCAGACAATACGAATGCGTTGTGATTTCATTTAAACTTAAAACTTTCATTTAAAACTCGGAATGTGTGTGTTCGTGTTCGCGTCCCGGACCCAGAAGCCCAGAGAAGGACGGATCAGAGGGAGGAGCCAGGAGAAAGAGGTCCGACCTCCTCACCGATGAGACACACTGAGATTTTACACACACACACACACACACACACACACACACACTCACACACACATCTGAGAGGGTTGTGTAACAGGAAGTCACACTGTTTCATAGTTACACAACTTCTGATTATGTGTATAAAAGCTTGTTTCTAAAATAAACGCTTAACAGATTTAACAGGTTTGAGCAGAGTACTTGATGTGACCTCTGACCTGTCGTGGAAATTAGACAACACTCGCAGACTCGTCGTCTGAAGGTAAAAAGGTTTATTACAGAAAGATGGTTAATACAGGATAGAATAAAGCAGAATAGAATAGAGCGCTCTTAATGAGAGCGCTCTGAAGTGCTTGTACTAAACCACTACTATAGATATGAAACTCGGAGCATGACATCATTCTGTGTACCGATAAGAAGCAGTTTGAGGCAGTTCAAACAGGCTTTGTTTTAGGATCTTAGATGATGTTTAGACGAGCCTAGAACAGAAGAACATGTTTGTGTCTCTGTAAGCAGATAAACATTCTGTACTGATCTCAGTGACATCACATGGCCTTCTGAGTGGTTATCCTCACATGAGAATGAAACAGAACAAGTACAAACTTATTACAAAGTAGAAATTAATAATTTCCCTCACATTCCCCCTTTATCATTATAAAATATGATAACTAAAATTAACAGAGAAATTACAATGCTGTGAATACATCAGAACTTCAGAATCCTTTCACGGTTCAACTGAATTCATCATGAAACAGACATAATGAAGGCGCTAAGGCTGTTTTTGCTGATATAAAGTATCCTGTCATCAAGCAAGCTCATTTCAGGGTGAAATGAGAATCGTCCTGGTCAAAGGAAAATGTACAATAGGTGTGAAATGGAGGTCAATGGGTCGTCATAGTTAGTGTCACTGGCAGAATCTGATTCCCAGTCAGGTTTAAGATACAAGTCAGGTTGGTCATCATAGGGATCGTAATCAGTCTTTGTCAACATCAGCGTTTGGTCATTAGTAGGGATGCACCGAAATGAAAATTCTTGGCCGAAGCCAAAACCGAATATGATGAAAAACTTGGCCGAAGGCCAAACCGAACACGTTTTTTCCATTTATTTTGCAATTTTTTTCACCACTGCATAAATTAAATAGTCAAAATGTTCTTTTTACTATTTTGTCTTGCTTTTCAAAGAAAAAAAAATCAATTACAAAAACTACAATTTCAAAATATTTATTTAACACTGAACATTTTTTTCATTCCAGCAGGCATAGGCTACCAACAAGGCACAATATAACTTTAAATAAATAAATGAGTAAAATAAAAATAGCCTATGTTAGTCCTATAACTGACTGCTGAAAGAATGGAACACTCTGTAGCCTACAACAAAAAAGTTCTATTGGGTTCTCTAGGGTTGATGATATTGGGGATATATACCGCTCGCGTCCCTGTACAACTCGCGGAGTATTACAGTAGATATAGTATAGTTGGATATGTTGTTAATGTTATGTTCCTTGATAGATTTAGTTAGTTTAAACTATAGATTAGTTCATTTAGTCCCTGCTGGTTTTTCCACTCCCAGTCCATAGTACTAGTTCATGTTTCTTGTTTTGACCCTGTTTTCTGTGACCGTGACTTTGATTCCCTTTGCCTGTCTTGACTACGTTTTTTGGATTACGATTTGGATTTGTCTGCCTGCCCTTAAATAAATACGTCTTTACCTGCTTCCGTACTCTACTCCCTTCTGTCTCGCAACGTGACAGAATACTATGGAAAAGAAACAAAAAAGTAAACATCCGAAGAGCACGTAGTTCGTGCATGTGCGCACCCCCTTATCGAGGTCGTGACATTCGAGCGTCTCACTCTGGTTGCTAGGCTATTTGGTCGCGTCATCAAACATGTCATTATTTGGTCAAATTTATCCTGCATTTTCACTTATTCGGCCGAACACCAAAAATGTTTTTTTTTGCTATTTTCGGCCGAATGATTTCGGTTGTCAAACATTCGGTGCATCCCTAGTCATTAGTGATTTCAACGAGCGTGAGAGACTGCTCCGAATGAGAGAAACAATACAAAGCAAAATGAGCAAGACAAGAAGAATCATTGCACCTATTGATAGTAGTCGGGGGATGGGCTCATGGATATTAACTGTCTGTCTGAGTTCAGCCAATTCAGCCAGTCAAACCCCGTCTCGCTAGAATGTGGAGGGTTGCATATCGCAGACCGCATGTGTTCAATGATAGAATAATCATTATGTGTCTGCGTCACGAGGGGACGTGTGACGACGTGTGGGTAGCACTGTTGGTAATGATTCTTCTGATGAAAGGCGATATAGAACGGTTTACAGAGGCGGCCAATATCCTGGCATACGGGCTTTTAACTACTAATTGTCGTCCAATCTGCAGCAATAGTCTACTAGAGAACTTCATGGGCTCATGTGGGATCTAAAGAAATCACGTCGCCTTAGGCACTTAGTCCCGTCACCACAAGCAGCTAAATACAAAATTTGGGAGAAAGTGTGTGTGTCATGCACTCTTTCTGCTGCAATGATGTGATTGGCGTAATTGATCATTAGGTCTTCCACACAATAATCTTTCCAGCTTAAGGGTCTACCCCCGGACCCGCAGTGTTGTTGGGAATGGTCCGAGTGATGAGTTTATTTCTATGACAGGACTTACTAACAGATAAACATTGGCCCCCAGAGCAAGGTCATCTTTGTATGGCTAGTATCTGAATTGTATAAACATAAAGTAGGGCTGCAACTAACGATTATTTTTCATAATCAATTAGTTGGCCGATTATTTTTTTGGATTAATCGGATGCGGGGCCAAACTTTCAGTACACCTTATTTAAAATAATATCCACAAACTGAGTGTTACTGTCACGTATCATGATGGAGCGGAGATATGACGGATGCAAGTGCAGGATGAACAGTTGTTTATTTGAAAGAGAGACAGGCAGACAAATTCAAAACGTGATCCAAAACGTAATCCACAAACATGCAAGAGGTCAGGCGATTGGCAAACAGGCATACACGGGGCAAGGCAGGAATCTAGGTCATGGTCACGGAAAACAGGGTCGATAAACAAAACGAGAAACGAACCATGACGAGGAACTGGAAGCAGATAATCCAGCACGAATTAACTCTAAACATGGAACGTGACTATGACGACAATACGAACTAAACTAACTTTATGATAATCTTCCGCGTTGTGTGCTGGGAGGCGCGCGGTATATATGCGAACATGGTCAGCGTCTAAACCGCTAGCAGCTGAGAGCAATACAGACCCACGTGAAATCCCAGCCAATGACAGAACAGGGAGGAGACATGACAGAAACAGAAACAAAACACACGTGTCCAGATGTCATTACGGTCAACAACGGAAAACCAGGTGCTCGCGCATTCGCGCTTAGAGCACGCTGCTTCAAGGGGGAATCATGAAAGTTACAAATATAAACTTCAGACTAAAACTAAACTGTTAGTCCAATTATATAAGACTGAAAAGAATTTCATTATAAATATGTATTATAAATAAAACATACATAATATAAACTAAAATAAATAAATAAAAAAAATATATAATACATTTAAATATTTAATAAAATAAACAACATATATAATATAAATTAAAGTAAATAAATAATTATATATATATATATATATATATATATATATATATATATAATTACACATTCATACATTTAAATATTTAATAAAATAAATAAAACATAATAAACAAATAATATAAGTATTTATGAATTATTTTTTATGGATGCACAAAAAGCACTGAATTAAACCACAGTCCTAAATGAATAATAAAAACTCACTTTCACTGCACCTTGTGGTTTCTGTTCCTCACTGCCTTTAGACATTATTTTACTTGTGTTTACTTTTATTCATAATGTTTTAATTAAACATTACAGATCTTACTGTATGGAGCAACACGGCTTCGTTACTAACACGTCACTTCCGTTATAATAAATGACAGAAGTTACACTGTAAGCGCGCAGATACAACATATAATGACAATAAACTTAAATTAAACTAAACGTTTTAAGCAGCTTGCACCAGTTTCCCCTGCCCCTTACGCACAGTGGAGTATTCTGGATATAAACATGTTTGTGCTCGTGCAGCACTGTTTGATCTCCGCGGTATTTAATATAAAATGCCCCCCTGCCTTAGAGGACTTTCTTCCTCAGTCTCGTGATGATTTCGGCTCTGTCTGATGGAGACTGAGGTCATGTTGGGAATAAAAGGTAACGTTGATAAACAGTAAACTGAAGAAAGTCAGTGTCGGTGACTCTGGGTATTAGGCTAAAGCTAGCGGTGTCGCATTATGTCCGTATGACATCATGCGCCGTCGACTAAGAAGCGGATTATACTTTCCGGTTAGTAAAAAGCGCTAGTGTTCCATTTGAGATAATATTACCTTTCTAAAATCCACACACTAGAACAGGGGTGCACACACTTTTTCAGCAGGCGAGCTACTTATCTAATGACTAAGTCAATTTGATCTACCTACTATAAAAATTCAAGACATATATTTATTTATAAATACATTGACAATTCTTTATGTGTACAATGTATGCTGGTGTACCTTGAATAACTGCATGAACCCATATTGCACAATACAACTGTGTACATTTTTGTCATTAGCCTACCTTACTCTGATCACTTGCACTGAATGGAATCAGTCAGGGATGCATAGTCCAGACAGTAGTTGCTGATAGCCAGCCTCAAGCAAACTTCCAAATGATCATCAGTCATGGTGGAACGGTATTTGGACTTAATGATCTTCACGTGTGAAAAGGCTGACTCACATAAATAAGTGGAGCCGAATAATGCAGTCAAGGAGGTGGCACATTTCCTCATGTTGGGGTACTTTTCCTCTGTGAGTAAGTTCCAGAACTGTCCATGAGCTCTGGACTTCAGCTCAATGTCAGCTTGTGGTGTCAAAATCTCATCCTCCACTCCAGAAGAGTGCAGGTGAAACAGTGCTGCAATTTTTGATGCGAGTGAAACAACTTCAGCATCTTCCCAAAATGGATCGCACATGAATGTAGCGATTGGCTCGATTAAAGCAAAGTCTTGAAAGCGTTTGTCAAACTCTGACAGACAAATGTCAATCTGCTCTATGTAGCGTGCACTGTCAAGCTGCACACATGACTTCCCTTGCGTCTCCAGCTCTGACACAAGGTTCTGGAAGTTTGCCAGATTATGGCCCTGCAGCTTTGAGGAGAGATGTTGCATTTTTCGTTTGGATGCATTAATTGAGCTGATCATATTGATCACGGTATTTTCTTTTCCTTGCAGCTCTAGATTAAGGTCATTCAACATGTTGGTCAGATCGGTTAAAAATGCCAAATCTAGCAGCCACTGATCTTCATTTAGTTGGTTGCACTCTGCATGTTTAGCTACACGGAAAAACTCCTTTATCTCCGGACAGAGCTCTCGAAATCGTTGCAGGAATTTACCTCGACTGCGCCACCTCACGTCAGTGTGTAATAACAAGTCAGAGTGGTCGCAGTCAGCCTTCTCCAGATGTGCGCGGAATAGCTGTCTTTGAAGAGATCTGGCGCGAATAGAACAGGCGATCTTCATTGCCGCATCCATTATCTCTTCATGTTTAGCATTTTTGAGCATAACGCTTGTTGGTGTATTATGCAGTGGTAACTGAGGAAGTCCGGAAAATCATCGTCCTCCCTGCACTTGGCAGTAAATCCATTCAAGCGACCAACCATGGCGGGAGCTCCGTCTGTGGTGATGGACACCAATCTGCACAATGGGAGCTGGGTTTTCTCGATAAAGTTTTTGCAAGACTGAAATATGTTTTCTCCTCGTGTATGTTCTCTCATGGGCAGTACAGTTAACAGCTCCTCTTTCGCAGTCATAACGGTAAACACCATCCGAATAAAAATGCACATCTGGGCTGTGTCACTCACGTCTGCAGACTCGTCCAACTGCAGTGAGAAACACTCGCAATCTGCGATGTCCTTCCAAAGTTGCTGGATCAAATCCTCGGCCATGACTTCACTGCGCCACGTAATTGTGGTTCTTGATAGCTGGAGAGCTTTGATCGAAAACAGTATTTCTGATTTGTTTTTAAAGTCTCGGAACAGCGAGTCAGCTGCTTCAACAAACGCCTCTTTTACCGTCTCTCCACCTCGGAAGGACTTCTTGTTCTTAACGATGAGGTGACTCACCCGGGATGACGCTTTGGTGGCTGCCTTCGCTTTTGCAGTTAGCTGTGAGAAAAATGACTGCTGTCCGGACCCCTGGGATTTTAGTTCTTTCACCTTTCTCCTTCTCAGCTCGCTTTTTGGAGGAGAGTCGGTGTGGCAGTTTTTATGAAGGGTCCGAAAATGGCGCTCCACATTCCCTTTCTTAGGTATAGCGATGGTAGACTGGCAGATGAGGCAAACGCACTTCCAAAATGACACAGTGAAAAAAAGTCCTCCTCCCACTCCATACGGAAATGGTAAGTTTTAGGCTTCTAACTTGGTGCAGCGTCTTTACTCATTTTTAAACCCTTTCTCAAGTTCAAAAGAAATAAATTGGAGGCTAACTGGGCAACTCGCAAGCTTGCTAGAGTTTTGCAGCACTGAGCGCCGTTGTATGTGCATGTGCGGCGATGACTGGCTGCCCTGTCTGTCAATCAAGTGACACATTTTATAGCGAGGACGGATGATGGGCTGACGTCTATTTTTTTAATGTCATGCGATCTACCCACACTACCTTTGTGATCGACCGGTAGATCACGATCGACGTATTGTGCACCCCTGCTATAGAAGATAGTTCGATTAACAGCACACGTCATTACATTCCCCGCGCCACGCCGTCCGACGTCCCTCCAGAATTTCACGTATAGACATACAGTTCGTCTTCACTATGGTACTGTATACAGCTTTGGGTGTTTTTATTTAAAATTTTTACGAACGCTTCAAAAAAAATTTTTTGATTTCACGGTGGCTTAGTGGTTAGCACGTTCACCTCACACCTCCAGGGTCGGGGGTACGATTCCCAGGTTGGCCTGTGTGTGCAGAGTTTGCATGTTCTCCCCGTGCTGTGGGGGTTTCCTCCCCCAGTCCAAAGACATGCATGGTAGGCTGATTGGCATGTCCAAAGTATCCGTAGTGTATGAATGGGTGTGTGAGTGTGTATGTGATTGTGCCCTGCGATGGATGGACCCTGTCCAGGGTGTACCCCACCTTGTGCCCGATGCTCCCTGGGATAGGTTCCCTGTGACCCTGAAGAGGATAAGAAGTATAGAAGATGGATGGATGGACGAACGCTTCAAGGTTAATTATTTGTCATGCTATACGTGCAAATAGACGATGTACTGAGTGATTACGATTACAATAATTTATGGCCCAAGTCATCTAAGGCATGGGAGCATTTTACATTAAATGCAGCAAAGAAGACGGTAATGTGCATGTTCTTCAAAGTGGAGTTTGTGTGACGCGGGAGTACCACAGTGATGTACGAGCACATGAAACGAAAACACGTTGGTGTCACGGACGAAGGTGGAACATCAGCACGGTAAGCAAAAACCTGAGTATATCCACATTATATGAAGATGTGAAAATGGTGTAGTCTAGTTTAATTCCATGCTATTGTGTAAAAAGCTTTGTTTACCAACTTCGGGACAGTCACACTAGATGTATTTTGTCTCGAGCATCAGGTTGTGCAGCATATTGATGGATTAAAATCACGCTACCACAGAAACAGGTTCAATTAAACACGGTGTGAACAAAGTCAAGCAGTGAATGTAAAGGCAGCTGATAACAGCAGCAGTAAAAGATTTTTTAGTCACTGTAGTGGTTTTCATCGAATGCTTATGCGTTAGTGTATAATTGTTCCTGTCCTTTTAAACAAGCCTGCTAGCTTGCTGCGTTTCTCTGTGTGTCTGCTACAGTTAACTTTGATCTGTGTTTCAAATGCCATCTACTGCGGCTCTACTATGTTATATACATTAACAGAATGAATTATATATTTGAGATATTTTAGGTTTATATTGTCACATCTGAAGTACAGCATGTCTGTGTAAAAAAAATTAACAAAAATTGGATTAATTATATATTATTTAGATTTATTTTATTAATCATGGTTGCCATCAGCAATTAACATTATAAACAATGAAAATATTAATTTACATATAAATTGCTTCTTGCATACTCAATTGCTGTTTTTTAAATTTATTTATTTCAGAAAGAAACAGCTCTCCATGAGTGAATTTGTTCGGATGAGAAATCCCCCATGCACTAAAACTAAATTTTTAGCTTTGTTTTTGATTATTTGTATTTTGGGTATTATTTAAAGTTTTGCTGCTTAAAACTGGACAAACTGTAGACAAATGACCAACGTTTGAAAGGTTTAAATGTAAAAATTAAAGATTATATTAGTAAAACTGTATGTGCCTTTTGCATTTTTTTTTTAAGTCCACACTCAAATACCCTGAGGGTTTGGGGGTCTATTTTATTATAATGAACAAAATCTAATTGAAAAAAAAGTTTAGTTTTAAAAAAAAAAAGTCAGATTAATCAGAAAAAAATAATCGTCCGATTAATCAGAAAAAAATAATCGTCCGATTAATCAATTATCAAAATAATCGTTAGTTGCAGCCCTACAATAATTAAAGAACAATACATCATACTTTTTATGAGCCTATGAATATAAACCTGCAATTCCCTTCAAGTCATCATTACTGTATGAATTGATCTTATAGAAAATTATGGCTTTGAAACGTGCCTAATTTTGTTTTAAAGGTCTCGTACAATAGATTTATATGCATCCAAGGTAAAAAAAAAAACTAGGGTGAGGGTTTAATGTGCTCATAATTTAAATTGCAACATTACCTTTTTTCCACCCAGTGTCAAAAACGACTCGTTAAATGATCCATTCTAAAAGATTCACTCTAAACTCCTCCTTTCAGAGAGCATACGCTGCTCTGATTGGTCAGGTGTCCCAGTCTGTTGTGATTGGTCTACCGCTGTCAGCGTGTCGAAAAGGAAACGCCCACTACCATAACGAGTTTCAGCTCAGTCTGTTCCCGAGCAGCCGATGAAGACCAGATCCAGGGATTTTTATTACAAACCTATGTAGGTTAGTACAGGAAGTACGTCTGGAATTACTAACGACTCGTTTCAGCTCTTGAGAATCGGTTCCTTCTTTTGTGGGTTAATAACTCAATTTGTCGTTCACTTTGATTTTTGAAACTTTTAAACATAATAGGTGCACTTTAAAATAAAAAAAAGAATCAAGACTTATAAAAACGTACATCTTACATACTGTACAAACCATATATTCAGCAGAACCTTTTTGTTTCAAAGAAACTGACAGGTGATGAACATTTAGCACATAGCTGGAGGGATATTAGTGATTATGGATCTTCGGGAAAAAAACAGGATTTGTACTCGCAGCCGTTCAGGCCACATGCTTGGTCAAACTGCAGATTTGCAGTGTCAGTGTTGTCAAGACTACTGTTACTTGTTACTGGTACTCAGCTGTTGTCAGAAACACTAGACTGGCCCATGCTGGAGTCAAAATTGAAAGAGTAAAGGCTCACAGGGACAAAACCGTTTAACATCCTTTTAACTGCACGGATATTTAATCTACAAGTTACCAGGTAACTTGACAACATTCTGCAAGGCAACCCAGTTTGAGGAAGGGCTGCACTGTTTGCTCAAACCTTTTGTAGCGTTGAACTACATCATAATGACTAAACTGTAAGGAGAAGTGCAGAGAAGCAGAGCTCTAGCACATTTAATTGATGTCACGTCATGCAGAGCTGATGGAATAGTAACTTTGACATTTGAATGTTTCCTGCTCATGTTCACAAAGCTCCAGCCCAGGATCTATGGTTGCCCATAGAGTGTCTCTAAAATGATTGACAGGAGGCACATCCAAACACAAACAAGCTTTCCAGACCAGAAGTCTTTTTTTAAACAGGTTTTCTAAGTGACTTGATGCACTTTTGCTAAGGCCACAACTTAATCCATTATTTTTATCATGTTCTACATATCTCCCAGGTTATTTGTAGAAGTGAAAAATAAATAAATAAATAAAACTATTGCACCTTTAAAGGAAGATGAACAATGCGCTCATTTTTTTTACTTTACAGTCCCCACAAAACAACTTTGAGAGCTGTGATTTGATTCTGTATGACGACGTATTTCTTTTTGAAACAGGAAATAAGAGTGGTAGCATGTTGAAGTGTTACACAACAGTTAACAGTGTTTGGGATACGCCCAGCTCTGAAGAACATTGATGCTAATGAGCTGCTACTGTTGAGCAAGACCCGCCTCAAGACCCACACATTCCTACACATTCTAGAGAGCATTTAATTGGACGAACACAAGTCTAGTGCATGTTGAAGCATTAAAATTGTATCATTTTTCCCCAAAAGTGACTTTTTAAATTATTTATTTTTAAACTATGGTATTGGAGACCATAAAGGTACAAAAACATCTCGAAACACCAGTTTTGATTTCAGGAGTAGCAATTTCAAGACTTTACCAGAACAATCCAGAAAATATATGAAAGATAAAAATATAAAGATTTGATAGCCAAAAATAAAAAAAAGACTACGAACAAGTATAAAATTAAATTCATTTGACCTGAAATGTGAACAGAACTTCCATCCAAGCCCTAAAACTAGATAAAGAGAACCCAATTAAACAAATGCATTATAGTTTTCACATTTATTCACTGAGCACAATTACCCAACATTAGACATCTTTGCTGAAAAAAGTATGTAAACTTTTATTTCAGTAACCGGTGTGAGACCTTCCAGCAGCAATAACTTGAAGCAAACATTTCCGATGACTCAATCAATCCTGCACAATGGGTTTGAGGAATTTTGGCTCACTCCTCCTGCTTCAACTCAATGATGCTGGCAGGCTTCTATGCATGAACTGCTCTTTTTAGGTCCTTCCACAATGTTTCTATCGGGTTAAGGTCTGACTTTCCATTCCAAAATGTTCAATTTCTTCTGCTTTAACCATTTCTCTGTAGACGTACTTGTGTGCTTAAGGTCGTTGTCTCTGCTGCAAGGCCCACTTACAGTTAAGCTTGAGTTCACAGACAGATACCCTGAGATTCTCCTGGTACAATCTAGGATTCATAGGTCCATCAATAATGGCAAGCTGGTTCGGACCCAAAGCAGCCCCAAACCATAATGCTGCCACCCCCATGCTTCACGGTTGGGATGAAGTTCTTATGTTGGGATGCTATTTTCAGTTTGCATCAAACAATGATTTTCAATTAAAGCAAGAAGTTCTGTTCTGGACTCATCTGTCCACAGAACATTCTTCCAATAGGCTCCTGGCATTTCCACATGGTTGTGAGCAAACTTCAGACAGGCAGCAGTGTTCTTTTATGGAAAGTAGTGGCCTGTAGGTTCTCCGATGTTACCCTGGGGTTCTTTATGACTTACTGTGATATTATTCACCACACCCTTGGAGTGGTCTTTTTTGCTGGACGCCCAGTCCTTGGAAGAGTAACAGTGGTGCTGAATTTCCTGCATCTGTATGTCATTTACCTCACAGTGGATTGGTGGAAGCCAAACTCTTTAGAAATGGCTCTGTAACCCTTTCCAAGCCAGTGAGCATTGACAACTCTCTTTTTCTGAGGTCCTCAGGAATGTCCTTTGATCGAGGCAGGGCACACTTCCATAAACCTGTGTGGTGAAGACCAGAGTTTGATGGTGAAGACGCAAGTTAATGTTCTTGAAACATGGGCGGGTCTAATTGCCATTCCCTTGATTGAAATGCCTGACTTCAATCAGCCCAATTTAAATGAACTCGTACTCCTAGACTTCACATACCTTTTCCTACAAAGATATTTAACGCTGGATCATTTTTGCTTAATAAATAACTGTAAAAACTACTGGGTTTTTTTTTGCATCTGTTGTTAACCGGGTTCTCTTTTACCTAGTTTAAGGACTTAGATGAAGATCTGATCAGGTTTCAGGTCAAATGTATGGAGAAATACAGAAAACTGTAAACTTTAAACTTTCTAGCCGCACAGTAGCTGTAGATCAAATGAGTCATATTTGCTTGCAGTATAAGTAGGTTGCTTATTTGCTTGCAGTCGCTCACGTTTTTGTGGTAGGAAATCGTGTTATTGACACAGAGCTGTCAATGCATGTATGTTTAGACCAGGCATGGGCAAACTACGGCCTGAGGGCCATATACGGCCCATTGGGCTTTTTAATCTGGCTTTAATCCGAACTTGTCCAAATTATATTATTAAACCTCAGTGTGGTGTATTACTCTCTACTTCACTTTTTCGCTTTGCCCTTTGAGCCCTTCTGTAAAAATGAGTGGACCAAAGAAAAGAAAAGTGGACAGTGAGTACCGAGTGTTTAATAAGGAGTGGACAACAAAATATTTTTTCACTGAAGTCCGATCAACGGTTGTATGCCTGATATGCCAAGAAACTGTTGCGGTTTTCAAAGAATACAACATCAGCCGTCACTTTGCCACGAAGCATGCCAACTATACTAGCAAGCAGTCAACGCAAGAACGGGCGGCTACGGCTCAGAGGTTGATGGATAATTTACAGACTCGGCAAAAAAATTTTCACAGACAAACTGCGATTCAAGAGTGAAGTACCAAGGCAAGTTTTTTGCTGGCATTCAAATTAGCAAAGGCTAGCAAGCCTTTCTCCGAAGGCGAGTTTTTGAAAGAATGCATGTTAGAGACAGCAGGTCTCCTGTGTCCGGAGAGCAAAGGCAAGTTTGAAAAAATCAGTTCATCACACAGGACTGTGACTCACCGTGTGGAACTAATTGACGAAGATATCGCCAGCGAATTAAACAAAAAGGCGGAGTGCTTTAAGTTATATTCACTAGCACTGGATGAAAGTAACGACATAAGACACTGCTCAGCTCCTAATTTTATCCGAGGGATTAACGACAGTTTTGAGATAACGGAGGAGTTGTTGACCATGGAGTCCCTGAAAGGAAAAAGGCGGGGAGAGGACTTGTATAACCAGGTGTCTGCTGTCATCGAGAGAATGAAGATACCTTGGAGTAAACTTGCCAATGTCACCACGGATGGATCGGCAAATTTAACTGGAAAAAACATTGGGCTGTTGAAAAGAATCGAGGCCTGCAATGGGTCACAATGGGTTCTAAAATTTGACAGAGGGGCCGGGCCAGGAACAGACGGATGGAGTGTTTGTGTGAACTAATATAAATGACATGTAAAAGCCATTACGTGTCCTGTCGCAAAATGTGGTGAAAACTCACACGACGTTAATAATGTGATTCAGGTGTTTACATGTCTGTAATACACGTTGATAATGCGACTAAAACAGGAGTACTCGACATGTCTTAATTCAATTAGTGCTTACTTTGAGTAACTTGACTTTAATCAGATTAAGATAATTAAAAATTGCTGTTTACATGGTAGTTTCTTAATCAAAGTATTGTCTTAATCGGGTTAACAGTGGATTATTGTAGTCCATGTAAACGCACTGACTGACTGCTGAGAGGCACATGATGCAGGTAATTCATACATGCTTAATCTCTCTGTCTCTGATAGATATCTGTCAATTCATTCAAATAAATGTAATCTCATCACACTACTTTATCTCTGTGTCTGATTTATATCGGGCAAAATTCCAGATCTAATGACCTAACTAATAGAAATTAACTGTCATTTTAAACTTCTAATCAAAGTTTGTGCTTCTAAAATCAATGACAGCTTTAATGTTATTAATTTTGGAAAGACCATGGTATAAGCGGGGTAATCCATGGCTAGATGACGATTTGAACGAGTGGTTCTTTTCCTCCACATCATGCACTAAAATCGTTTAATGCACATCTAGCCGTGGATTACCCCTTACATATCATCTGAGAGAGACAGCTAATTCTGTATGTAAACAGATATACTTACCAATCATGACCTCTCCAAGTTGGAGAGTGGCCAGTGAAGTCTTTCCATTGACTCCCCTCCAATTGAGGTTCTTTCCAGGGAGTTAGCAATCACCCTCTTCAATATGCGCCAGGTGCAGTCGAGCACATCTGCCCTGTCAATAAGCGCCAACCAGTTTACCCGAAACCGATTATTTTTAAAACAATAATATCATATAAAATAATATAAAATATAAATGTGTCAGTGCTTCCCACTACTCCTGCAATTACCCTGCCCTGTGTGCTTTCCATGTTTTGCTCTTCTACCAAAGATTAGGTCATAACTGTTCCCTCATATCAAAGTGGTGTTGAATGTTGTGCTTTGAGTACGAGTGTGTCACCTTGAGAAAACATACACTCTCAGTAGCTGTGTAATTGTGCAAGCAATTGTTAATAAAAAGGAAAAAAACTCTCACCAGTTTTTGCTTGCAATCTGGGCTCTGTTGCATCCTTTGCTCCAGACTACGCAGTTGAGGAAGATCTTGCAGGGCAGTAAATCTTCATCAGTATCCAAAGACTGCACCTGGAACACCTGTAGTTGAAGCAAGCTCAGTGGTTTGTTGGTCCAGCACCATCTCTAATTTAGTCAACGCCTCCCTCAGCATGGCTATGGTAAAGAAGTTAACAATATTTACAAATGATACACACTACAAAACTGTACAACTCCATCCTCAGTCTTATTCCTAACCTACACAAATTTCAGTAAGATGGCTGAGTGGAAATCACGGTTAATTAATACCTACAAAAGAAAGTCAATCAGAAAGCAGGAGAATACTTGGTACTGCCGGTACTGAAAAAAACCTTATCGTATCATTCTTTTTAAAATTTTAGTATCAACTTGGTACAGATACTTTTGACGTCACAACTTACCAATTACAACATCCTTGAATTGCAGGGATGCCAAGGATATTTTCCCATTCATTTGTAACAGATAGCTGCACAGTAACAGGGGCGGCTGTGGATCAGGTGGTAGAGCGGGTTGTCCACTAATCGTAGGGTTGGCCGTTCGATTCCCGGCCAGCCTGACTCCACATGCCAAAGTGTCCTTGGGCAAGACACTGAACCCCAAGTTGCTCCCGATGGCAAGTTAGCGCCTTGCATGGCAGCTCTGCTACCATTGGTGTGTGAATGGGTAAATGGGACACAGTGTAAAGCACTTTGGATAAAAGTGTTATATAAGTGTGCCATTTAGTGACTCAGAAGCAGAGTCCGTTCCATTCCGTGGTGTTTTTATTAATGGAAGTAAAAAAAGATATGAAGAGAAGGGTGGGGTATTAGGAAGCAATAAAAAGAACAGGTGACTAGGTGAGAGAAAGCAGGACGCGGAAATGAGAGCCAGGTGGGAATGGTGGAACTGATGGTGTGCGTTTGCCAAGGACCATGCTAATGCTCTTACTGTGGATTATAACCTTGTGGATATTGATTCAGGAGGCTGGCGAACACACTGGGAATATTCTGCCAAGGTGAATAAACGAGCGAGCGGAGTTTTGAGGGTTCGGAGGCACATCACGGGTTTTGAGATCCTTTCTTTAATACTTTTGTGGAGAACCACTATGTTTAAATCGTTGGATGTTACTGTCTGTAAAGAACTCCAAGTGTTAGGCGGAATCTGACTGCCGGTTTCCCATGCTTTCGGGTTCACAAACTCCCGTACGCCTAAATCACCGCCATTGAAGTGCAGCTTTTAAAGTGAACAACTTTTTTGTTTTGGTTAAGAATTATTTTGGGGTTAAATGTTTTTTTCTTCTGCCTTTTGTGTGTGAAAATTTTCTTTTATGAATAGAGCCTTATTTCCTTATGGGTGCGTTTATTAATCCCACGTAGGGGAACTTTTTGGTTTTCGTTATTTCGGTTTGTATGACTGAAACGATCTGTATTTTCTTATGTTTATTGCATAAATAATAATAAACTTATTTTGTAAGAATTGAGTAGCCTACTGATTTTTTTATTCTGAGTGATGTCCAAATTATAAGTTATAAGTGACTGTTAATTTGAACTGTCTGGCATCCAAACCCCATAAGGTACCACGCTACAGAGTGGCGCCCGAATGGGGACCGAACCGTAAGATTTAGAAAGTTTAGTTGGGGTACTGAACTTAACAGACTTGGACATTTGCGTTAGTGATGGACTTAACCATTGTAAATTATTGTGAAATACAGTGTGTACATATATTTTCAGTTTTTCTGGTTGGTGTTTACATGAAATGTATGTTATTGAGAACATTCAGGAGTCTGTGTAACTACTTGCTGCTCTGTATTGTTTCTCTTATTCCCTGGCCATGTCTACCCCTACCCCTCGAATCAAGCACATCATTACTCTTGTCTTCTTGATGAAGTAAAGAGCCAGGCTACCACATGGAATGGAATTCAATGGAAGGGAACAGGGGCGAAAATGTAAGAAAATGCGGTCTCTCCGTGTCTGTCAATCTTCGGCTTTTCGTTCCAATATAGCAGGAGCCACAACTGATTCCAATTGTTGGATCCGCTGATCTTGGCTTTCAATAGACTAAAGTGTGGCTTCTGCTTGGTTAGAATGAAAACCTGCAACCACACTGGCCCATTCTGGAGAAGACTGGACAACCCTGATCTAAAGCAAATAACCACTGAGGAAAGTGCCACTTTGTGAGTTCTGAATCCGTCATGCCGACTCGACGTCACTCGATGAACAGGGAAGGAACTGGTAGATGAGAAGACTTCCCACTGTTGACAAATGGCGATTTCAGTTGAGGGTGCGTTTGCTTTGCGTTTTCCCGCTTGGAGGTGGGGAATTACAAGTCGCAACCCCGTGTCAAGCGCATCATTACTCTTGTCTTCTTGATGAAGGAAAGAGCCAGGCTTCCACATTCAGTGGAAAAGCAGAGACTGCCTGTGATTTTGCAAGCAGCTGTTATCTACCTTGCTACAAAAGCTCAATGGAAGGGAAACCGCTCCCAGCCTTTTTCGGGCGTAGACCTCTTGCTGATAGGTGAACTTGGCGACCAGTACTTTACGGAAAATTTTCCAGTCACGCACAGAGTCTTATTGAGCAACGAAAGAGCCAGGCTTCCACTTTCTGTGGAAAACCAGAGACTCCCTTTCATTTTTGTAAGCAAATGTTAACTGCTTTGCTACTTAAGCACAAAAGAAGGAAATGTGCTCTGTTCAAGGTCTTGCTTTCCGGCTGTTCCTAGAGGACCTGATCCTAGGGTGATGACAACCGGTCAGTTATTAAAGCAAAGTTCAAAATTTCTAGCTTGTTTCTGCCAGTCTTAAACTAGGGACCTTTTGTGTGTAGAAGCAAAAGTGATAACCACTACACTACAGAAACCATGACAGGAGTGCCCTTTAGCTGTTGCCTATGGTCTGCTGATGAGAAGTGCACATACTTAAACTTTTGTTCAGCAGAGTTGAATAGCCTAGCCTGGCATTGGTGGTATAGAGGTGAGCATAGCTGCCTTCCAAGCAGTTGACCCGGATTCGATTCCCGGCCAATGCATGGATTGTATTTAGGAGCTTCTGGAGGTACTTTATGGTAGTTGGTAGAAAAGGAAGGAATCACCTACCTGAAAATAAATGGTTCAACAGAATGTGTCATAGGCTTCTCTGCAGGCCTCCCACAACTCTTTCTGCTTCCCACTTGAATACTTAGTGCTTCTTTGCTGTTTGTAAACACAGCATGATCTAAGAAAATGCGGTCTCTCCGTGTCTGTCTTTTGTTAGCGAAAAGCTAGCATGCAAACTGTGCTGAGGTGTGTACATTTTCTGCAATCAGCCATCTATATAGTCAATATTTTATATTTAATAAGCAAATATGTCTATATGCTGATTGGTCTTAAGCAGCGTTGTCCAATATTCAGCTTTTCGTTCCAATCTAGCAGGAGCCACACCTGATTCCAATTGTTGGATCCGCTGATCTTGGCTTTCAATAGACTAAAGTGTGGCTTCTGCTTGGTTAGAATGACAACCTGCAACCACACTGGCCCATTCTGGATAAGACTGGACGACCCTGATCTAAAGCAAATAACCACTGAGGAAAGTGTCACTTTGTGAGTTCTGAATCCGTCATGCCGACTCGACGTCACTTGATGAACAGGGAAGGAACTGGTAGATGAGAAGACTTCCCACTGTTGACGAATGGCGATTTCAGTTGAGGGTGCGTTTGCTTTGCGTTTTCCCGCTTGGAGGTGGGGAATTACAAGTCGCAACCTCGAGTCAAGCGCATCATTACTCTTGACCTGTAGGGCCGACGATCAAAGTCTTGATAGTGAGTAGGGGCTGTGCTCCTACGGCCTCCATATTTGACCATCTCCGCATAGGAGAGCACTCTTTCCCCCGTGCACCGTGCTCTATGTCGCGGTGAGAACGGGGTGTAGGCCGAGCCATGCTCTGCACAGCACGTTTGCGTCCACGTGTGACCATAGTCCAACCATCTATCTCTGGCCAAACCATGGTTTAAGAGTCTTATCCTTTTTAATGTATATGTGTGTTCGTAGACTGATTGTAGAGCTAAATGAATGAAGTTGGACCTTTTTTCCGTGTTTTAGGTGTGAGAGTATTCCTGGGGAGAATGGAGTCAGGTAAGTAGGCTTATTTTTTTATGTTTTTTGTGTTATCAGGTACGTAGGATCTTAATTAGTATTGTGTTTTATTTAGATTTTAATCTAATTGTATTATTTATTAAATTACTATTTTAATAAATAATACAATTAGATTAAAATCTAAATATAACAATGCAAAAAGCCCCACTACAGATGATTAAAACAGCTAATTTTCTGATTGGCCCTTGGCTGTTATCTTTCAAAAACCACAAAAACATGGGAGAGCCTCCTATTGGCCCATTCAAAAAGAGTCCCGCCCCCTATATTATAAAAAGGCACAGTTTATTTCTCCATTTAGGTTTCAATTGTTTTAATCTCTTTTTTAATATTTTTTTCTTTTTCTTTCAAGGGATTATAGGGTGGTGTAGGTATGCATTTGCCTGTGTTTGTCCTTATTTGGAGTTGTAATTAATCAAATAATGATTCTTATGAACAGGCCGACCAGAACGAAAAAGAACAGTAGAGTGAATTGCAAACATGAGGCATGGGCTGATTGGGTTGGGGTTATGGTTAGCGGTTAGGGTTAGGGTTAGGCGGTTAGGGTCAGGGATGGGGTTAGGGTTAGGGTTAGGGGTTAGGGTTTGGTTAGGGGGGGTTAGGGTTAGGGGTTAGGGTTAGAGGGTTAGGGTTAGGGGGTTAGGGTTAGGGGGTTAGGTTTTTGAATTATTTATTTCTTACTTAAAGTCCCCTGATTCAGGTTAAATGTGCACTGGCACATCTCCATCTTCCTTCTCTTTTGTCATTTGTAATATTCTCAGTGTTTTATTCTGTCTTTTGTGTATGAGGAATGATCTGTGTATTTATCAAAAAATGGATTATTTGGTTTTTAGTGGCCTATATGTCTATCCTTTTCTAATCAAAAGTCAGACTATTCAGGGTTAGGGTGAGGCTTAGGCTCAGGAATGAAATTTGAAAATGAGCAGATTGTTAGGCTTAAGGTTGGGGTCAGGCATGGGGTTCAAAGGTTAGGGTTAGGGTCAGTGGTGGGGTTCCAAGGTTATGGTTAGGGTTGGGGTTAGGGTCAACAATGGGGTTCAAAAGGTTGGGTTTGAGTTGTGGTCAGGCATAGGGTTCAAAGGTAGGGTCAGTGGTGGGGTTGCAAGGTTATGGTTAGGGTTGGGGTTAGGGTCAGCGATGGGGTTCAAAGGTTAGGTTTAGGGTTAGGGGGTTAGGGTTAGGTTTAGGGTTCAGTTTGGGGTCAGGGTAGGGTTAGGGGGTTGGGATGGGAAATTGGGGATAAGGGATTGACTTGTGTGTGAAATGGTTTTCCAGGTGCTTTGTTTTTCTCTTTTCTACAGGTTCGATACTGGATGATTGACTGGGGATCTAAGGTAAGTGCTTAAAAAGTTAAGTGCCAATCCCACTCTGTGTGGTAGGGTGCAATATGTAAGTGCTTTAATCCTTTCTGAAAAAAGAAAGGTAAGTGCTTCAACACGCATGTCATTCAATCCTCTAATACACACAATAAAAATCAAACCATCAAAATCAAAAGGGTTTCCCTTGATCCCGTATTCCACCCTCCAATCTTCAAACCTGTATTCTTTTTATTGTTGGATAATGTTATTGTATAGTTCCCTTCAGTACCTGAATTCCTTATTTATACTCTTAACCCATTCCCCAGCTTTACGTATACGGAACTTAATCTCATGTTATGGTTTAAACCGATGTCCTACCATAAATTTCTACCCCTCTCATTGAGTCCCCCGGGAGTCCATGTTTTTAATCTGTGTATCCATTTGAACTCACTTCTTTTTCTTTGTTTACCTGTCCATGCCCTATTGGATTCCAACCCTGAAATTGTTAAATGATTTACACCGTGTTCTTTAAAATGGTTAATCAGTTTTGTATTTTTGTTGTTCTTCTTGACGTTGTGTAGGTGTTGTTTTAACCTCACTACTAGTGCATTTTTAGTTTCCCCAACATAGCGTTTCCGGCAATATGCGCATGTTATACAGTACACTATATTGTTTGTGTTCAAGTTTAGATTTTGTGTTATGGGTGTGCCTGAAGCATATTTTATTTTCCTATAATACACTTGCCACGGAGACCGATGCCGGAGGGTTTTTGAGCTAAATCTGGAGCGGACCAAGATGTCCTTAAGGTTTTTGTTCTTTCTATATGCTGAAATGACTTAGAATTTTTGCAAGACCAGTAGTTGGTGTTGAGTGCATTCAAAATTGTTTTTGACTTTTTTATTTAGGGCTAGTGTTTGTTGATTATAGGTCGTTATCAATGGGATGACCTCTTGGGGGCTCGGCAGCAGGGTGTCTAGAGGTGGAGTCTTTATTTCCCTCAGTGTTGTGGCTTTGATATGTCTTAAAAATCTACGACTGTAGCCTCTATGTCTAAGGGCTTTGAACAGAACTCGAGCGGTGTCGTGGAAATCGTTCTCATCCGTACAAATGCGATAGAACCGTATCAGTTGGGACTTGACTATCCCTTTGAGCGTGTGCTTCGGATGAAAACTCGATTTGTGTAGAAGACTATGTGTATCTGTATTTTTGAAGTATACTTTGGTCTTGAGTGCCCTGGACCGCTCAGCTGGTTCACCCAAGAAAACCATGGTGTCTAAAAACTGGATGGATTCTCTATTAGCCTTATGTTTTATTGTGATGTTAGGATGATGTGTGTTTGCAAGTAGGATGAATCGATCGAACTCCTCCATTCCGTGCTGCCAAACCCCAAAGATGTCATCCAGGTATCTGTAATAAACTAGGGGCTTAAATTCGCACCTGTCTAGAAGGGATGTTTCCCATTCCGCCATGTATATGTTTGCATAGGCAGGTGCAAATTTTTTTCCCATTGCTGTACCTTGAACCTGTAAGTAGAATCGTGAATCAAATTCAAAGTCATTCCGCGTTAGACCTATTTCTAAGAGTTGTAAAATATGTTTGTCTGGTCTGTGCGGATCCGGGTGATTTCTGAAAGCGTTTTTGAACAGCTTTTAGTCCTAAATCCGTTGATGTGTTTGTGTATAAGCTGTTTATGTCAATTGTGAAAAGAAATGAATCGTTTGAGATACTGATATTTTGTATTTTGGCAATGAAGTCATATGTGTCTTTTATGTAGCTGCGATGTGTTTGTGATAGCGGATTTAAGAAGCTATCGATGTATTGGGCCGTGCGGTAGGACTCCCTCCCACAGTCTGACACTATCAGGCAGCCCCTGGGGATCTCACCTGGGATGGTCCATGTTTCTGGTGCAGCATGTATTTTCGGTAATAGGTAGAATAGTCTAGGCCTGGGAACGTCTGGACCCATTAAGTAGTGTTTCTGTTTCAGATTGATGTATTTTTCTTGATGCAACCCGTTCAAGACGTTTTGTATCATTAATTTAGTCTCGGTTTGTAGTGAGTGTTCCAAAGGGATGTAATGGTCGGTGTTATTCAATTGCCTTTTAGCCTTGAACATGTATTGAGTTTTATCCAAAATGACAATACCCGACCCCTTATCTGCCGGTTTTAAAATGATGCCAGTGTTTGTTTTAAGTGAACGGATTGCCCTTTTCTGTGCGGGTGATAAATTGTCTGATGTTTTAAAGGTTCTGTTTGAGCCTATGGCTCTGTGATTGTGTTTAATCAGTCGTTGAATATGTATGTTACATGCTGCAATTGGGGGTTCCCATTTGGATGTTTCTACAAATGGGGTGGTATCGGTTTGTGTGTGGAAGTCAAAATAATTCAAGATTTTTAACTTCCTATTGTGCAGATGGACATCCCTCTTAAGATCAGCAGCAGCCTCTCTCCCTGTGATAAATGAAAAGTTTTTGACAGATTGAAGATATTGGAGTGCGACTGGTTGTTGCACGTCTCCATCTTCAATAGCTTAACTGATCGCACCACCCATCAAACATGCGTTGTGCCGTCTCCGCGGTCCAGTGGATATGATCTCTCTCGACCCTGAAAAACAATCTGTTCAATTCCCACAATGGACTCCCGTGTGACAATGTATTTATTCAATACCTCCAGATTCTGCTGCTCCTGTAGAGGTAAGGATTCTGAGAATTGAATAACCGGTGTATGGATTGTGGCATTTGGGAATATCGATTGAGCCGTTCTCCAAAGGCACTGCAGTTGTTTTATGGCCGTTTTATGGCCGTTTTATGTGGATGTTGTCCCCTGTTATTTAAACCCCCGGACAGGATTACCTTGTGTTCCAGTGGATGTGGATTTTGTTTTTGCAGGATTTTGGCCATGTGTAGAAAATTGGCCCCCGGAAAGCTGTCGATTTGTGTGTTTGGGTTTTTGATTACAGGGATCCGACTGAGATTGGAGTCCCCCATGAATACTATGGGTTTTCGAATGTTGATGGACCAATCTATTGCTTTCCTATCGGTGTTGATATGTCGGTTTGGTTTTTTTTATCTAAATCGATGATATCTAAAAGCCCATCGTCTGTGGAGTCCGAGGATACTCCATCAGATTTTGCCACTGTGTTATGTTCAGGAGGGGCAGATTCAGAGCGGGTTTCAGCACGAGATTCACTCCGTTCAATACTCTTTGTCATCCTTATCCTCTTTGTGTTAACAGTGGCGCCATCTGTATCGTCGTCCTCCCCCACAGGCGTGGTTGCTGGCCGGACCTGAGAGAGATCAGGTAGATTTATTTTTACCGTGACTCTATCCCGTTTAAGTTTGGGGGGTGTGTCTGGACTCACCTCTGGGGCGTGGCCTTGGGCCTGGACTTCAATTTGCCCGTGTCGGTGTCCAGGTCCTGCTAACGGGGCAACAGATATGGGTGAGTTAGATTGTAAATGGTGGATCTGGATAACATTATTCAAAGTGTGCTCAATAGGTGGATTGTAAATCTGTGCCTGTGGAGAACCGGCCCTTTGAAGGGCAGTGGCGTGTGAAATTGGGCCCGATTTATGTGAAGAAGCTGATTGTGTTGTATGTTATCTTTACAGAACTCTAGAATGCTGTCTGTCAGTTTTTGTTTAAACCTATGTCTGGCCCATTTCACCGCCACTGTCCATTCCAATTCCCCGAAAATCTGTATGTCATCCATAAGGTTATGTGTAACTTGTATGTAATGTTCCTGTAAGATGAGCATGTTATTGTTCATCCATGTGAGTGTGTTTTGCTTGATTTTTTGTGTGGTTGTGTCATTAGGTGATGCTGGTTTTATGAATTGTGTGAGTTTATTGACCCGTCTGTACATACCAGCCGGATGGTTGTTTGTGTGCAGGGAGTGTTCCACTATCTGCATGTGGTGTGTGGCTTGTATTAACTTGAAGTATGTTTTGGTCAGTGTTTTATCAAATGTGTTGTGTTTGCTTGGTGATGCTTGTGTTTGTGTATTTTCCCCTTCCCCAATTTGCTCATGGTCTCCTAAAACAGCAAATCTATTGTGCCAAGCCTTCATTTTGTACCTTTCCGGTGAGCAGACTTCAACAGTGTCTGGTGAAAACAACAATCATCAACCACATCACCATAACCTAGACCACTCTTACCCTACCATCTGTTCGCCAGTCCTCAATTGAGTGTTGTCCTTGGTTTTTATCCGGACGATCTTCCTTTGATCCAGGATTCTTTTTTGGACTGTTGGTGTTTGTGGGCGGAGTCTCTCAAGCCGTTTTCAGAGGATACAGGGAGGATAGGAAGGAAGAGAGGGGAAGAAAGAAACAAAAGAAAAAAAGGAAAAGAAAGAAAAGGAAGGGGGGATAAAGAGTTCAAGCCTTCTCGCTTCCTTCAGAAAATTCACTGTCCAGTTTCTTTATCTTTCTGAGGGTTACCTTATTACCTCCTGGTCTTTCGTTTCCTCGTCGACTCGGCTGGTCTGTGGCTTGATGTCCTTGACACTGTTGTGTTCCTTTCCCGGTTTCACTTAAAAGTTTAAACTTTATAAAATTTTTCTTGTTTAAAAACAAAGTTTTTATAATAATATAATAAAAGGCTAGAAAAAGGGAAAAAAACGGTTAGGAGATTCCTTCAGTAAAATCCTAACGTTTTACATCCAAGATGCTTCTTCAGAGGATTATCAACTACCTTGGGGAAAGGGGCCTATATTTATACCTCTAGTGTGGGTGTGATTAAGTTGTGGGTGTGGTCGAATGTGAGTAAATCTGATGGTGATTGGTTGAGTTTTGTAACCTCCCAAGGAGCAGCCCCATCTGTGGCTTTATTTTTCCCTCCAAAACGAGGGATTTAAATGAGTGGTTAATGATTGGACTAAAATTTCAGTAGAGTTGTCAAAATAAAAGTTCCCAAATCAGTCCACCATTTTGTTTGGTCCTGTAGGATCTTTTTCAAGTTAAAAGTCTCTATACTTATCTTTTATTAAAATGATCCTTTAGGTCTTGTGTCGATGAGGGGAAGAAAGATAAGAAGGCACGGGCTGGGTTAGGTTTTTGAATTATTTATTTCTTACTTAAAGTCCCCTGATTCAGGTTAAATGTGCACTGGCCCATCTCCATCTTCCTTCTCTTTTGTCGTTTGTAATATTCTCAGTGTTTTATTCTGTCTTTTGTGTATGAGGAATGATCTGTGTATTTATCAAAAAATGGATTATTTGGTTTTTAGTGGCCTATATGTCTATCCTTTTCTGATCAAAAGTCAGACTATTCAGAGTTAGGGTGAGGCTTAGGCTCAGGAATGAAATTTGAAAATGAGCAGATTGTTAGGCTTAGGGTTTTGGTTAGGTTAGGGTTAGGGTTAGGGGGTTAGGGGTTAGGGTCAGGGTTATGGTTAGCGGTTAGGGTTAAGGTTAGGGTTTAGGGTTAGGATTTAGGATTTAGGGTTAGGGTTAAGGTTAGGGTTAGGGTTGTGGGTCAGGGTAGGCGCTAACCTGTATGCACTGGCCATCTTATGTCGCTCACTCCACTGTTTTTCACCCCCATGTCAGTCGGTCCATTCCCACCATTCTTTTTCTCTTTTGTTTTTTTCAGGAACTATACTGGCACGGGTTGGCCTATGGAACGGCGACCCGGAAAGAGTTCCCTCGGACTCAGTGAGTATACTTTCAGGGTCGTGTCGTGTGAGCATGCCATGTGTCTTTTTTCTTGCGCCTCCCGGTGGGATTGAGTCTTTGTTGAGCCTGTCAGGCTGTAGTGGAGTGACACGGATTCCCCTTCGTGCGTCAGAACTGTCCCGTTCGCAATCCCTGATAGGGATAGGATGTTTTTCCTGTCTGGTACAGGAGTTTGGGCGGACGCTGGGAGCGTGTCGCACTCGCGGGGAGGCCGGGAAGTTAAGAGAAATGTCCGGAAGGCTGCCCGCGTCCTCGTGGCCGACGGAGGACACATCGCTCTGCGGGTCAGTCATCGTGGACCTCGTTTGTTTTCTCTGCGGGGCGGATGTTTCAGACTCCTGTTCGGCCTCTGAGCTTTCGAACAGAGTCTCGAGGTTCAGCGGAGCTACCGTCATCTCCGCGTACTTTTTGGCCTCGTCGACCATCTGGCGCTTGAGTTTTGTACCGAAGGTACGTTCGGCCCACTGGGCGGCTTTGTCGAAGGAACGGTCAAACCCTTCGCATCCGATGCGTTCGAGCTTGTTCCCCTCTTCGGACAACGCTTTCGTGTAGTGGCTATTCAGAATATTAATGGTGTTCTGAGCCCACTTTTTTGCATTGTCCTCAATGAGGGCTTGTGTGGCGGCGTTTGGCAAAGCCGGTTTGATAACCTCCGATAGGTATTTTACAATTTCGCCGATCGCAGGAGGCTGCCCTTGGCATATATTGTTCATGTGATGTTTCAATTTTATGATCTTGAACGACGTGCGGACCGAGTCGATATGAGGGTCCGTAGACTGTTTCGGCTTTTGGTTCTGCCAGTGATGTGATTTTTTGTTTTTGGGGTGCGAGCGCACCATATACCGAGGCCCCGAGGTACAGGGCCTCGAACGGGCCCGGGGTTCAAAAGATTGCGGCCTGTCAGGCCGACGATCAAAGTCATGATAGTGAGTAGGGGCTGTGCTCCTACGGCCTCCGTATTTGACCATCTCCGCGTAGGAGAGCACTCTTTCCGCCTGTGCACGGCGCTCTATGTCGCGGTGGTAACGGGGCGTAGGCCGAGCCATGCTCTGGACGGCACGTTTGCGTCCGCGTGTGACCATAGTCCAACCGTCTCTCTCTGGCCAAACCATGGTTTAAGTGTCTTCTCCTTTTTAATATATATGTGTACGTGTGTTCGTAGATTTGTTGTGGATCTGAATTGATCAAATTGGACCTTTTTTCTATGTTTTAGGTGTGAGAGGACTCTTGGGGAGATTGGAACCAGGTAAGTAGGCTTATTTATTATTTTTTTATGTTTTTTTGTGTTCTCAGGTAAGTAGGATCTTAATTAGTATCATGTACTTTTTTATTTTCAGGAAAATGGGGCTCGATTTGTGTTAGGTGCTTTTTAAGTAATTGTGGAATTATGTATTATATACTATATTATCAAGTGTATTTTGAGGAATTTTTATTTCAGGTCAATAGGAATTAATTTGTATTATGTGCTTTTTAATTTTCAGAGAAGTAGAGCTTAATTTGTATTAGATATCTGTTACTCTCCCGGTTAATAGGGCTTAATTTGTATTATATGCTTTGTTATCAGTTGTATTTAGAGGAATTTTTATTCTGAATCAGTGGAATCACTTTCCTTGAATTCTGGAGTGAGGATAAATTAACAACAAACCGTTGCAACGTTTCGGTTCTCCTGGAACCTTCTTCAGGCAGGCTTGTTATGATTTGAAATTAGTTAACCGAATAAGTTTGAGGATACAACAAAAATGATATGAGTATTGTTTAAAGGCTTTCTCTCAAAGAGCTGGAAGCAGTTTTACTAAAATAGATTAAGCATCAAAAGAGTATGATTAGTGTTTGAAGGCTTTCTCTCAAAGAGCTGTAAGCAGATTTACTAAAATAGATTAAGCATCAATAGAGTACGAGTAGTGTTTAAAGGCTCTCTCTCAAAGAGCTGTAAGCAGATTTACTCAAATAGATTAAGCATCAATAGAGTATGATTAGTGTTTAAAGGCTTTCTCTCAAAGAGCTGGAAGCAGTGAGTGAGCTTTTGCCTCCTCAACTGTCCCTTTTTATAGTATAGGGGGCGGGACTCTGTTTGAATGGGCCAATAGGAGGCTCTCTGTTTGAATGGGCCAATAGGAGGCTCTCCCATGTGTTTGTGGTTGTTTTAATCATCTGTAGTGGGGCTTTTTGCATTGTTTTATTTTGATTTTAAACTAATGGTATTATTTATTTATTAAATTACTGTTTCCCACTTGTGTACTGTGGGTTTTCCATTATTTATTTATTTATTTATTTCTCCATTTAGGTTTGAATTGTTTTAATCTCTTTTTTAATTCTTTTTTCTTTTTCTTTCAAGGCATTCTGGGGTGGCATAGGTATGCCTTTGCCCGTGTTTGTCCTTATTGGGAGTTGTGATTAATCAAATGATGATTCTTATGAACAGGCCGACCAGAAGGGAAAAGAACAGTAGAGCGAATTGCAAACATGAGGCACGGGCTGATTAGGGTTGGGGTTAGGGTTAGCGGTTAGGGTTAGGGTTAGGGGGTTAGGGTTAGGGTTAGGGGGTTAGGGTTAGGGTTAGGGTTAAGGTTAGGGTTAGGGTTAGGGTTTTAGTGTTAAGGTTAAGGTTATGGTTAGGTTTTAGGGTTAGGGTTGGGGTTAGGGTTAAGTTTTAGGGTTAGGGTTAGGTTTTAGGGTTAAGGTTAGGGTTAAGGTTAGGGTTAGGTTTTAGGGTTAGGATTAGGTTTAGGGTTAGGTTTTAGTGTTAGGTTTTAGGGTTAGGGTTAGGTTTTAAGTTTAAGGTTAGGGTTAAGTTTTAGGGTTAAGGTCAGGGTTAGGGTTAGTGCTTTTAGGAGGGTGGGCGCTAACCTGTGTGCACAGGCCATCTATGTCGTTCGCTCAAATGGATTCACTTCACATTAAGGCCTTGGGGATGTATAGTACCTAATTTCCTAATCCAGATCTTTTCTGCTCTTTTTCTCTGAAGCACAGACCACAACGGGTTGGCCTGCCGGACCGTGACGCTGAATGAGTCCCATCCGTGCTCCAGAAAGTGTTGGACCAGGTAGGTATTCTTTTCTTTTCCTTTCAGGATGTTGTGTTTGTGTTGGGTCATTCTGACCAGAATGGTGTTTCCCGTCTCACCCACGTATTGTGTGCAACACTTTTTGCAGGTGATTAGGTACACCGCATTTTTAGTGTGTACGGTGCCCGATCGGTGAGTAGGGAAGACTTCCTTTGTGCTCCTGTTTAGGACGTATTCTCTTTGGAAAAAATATTGCCCGTGATGCTTGGGTTTAGCATCGTGGAGGGCCCGAACTTTAGCTCTGATCAAATAGTCATGCAGATTTTTGTTCTTCCGGAACGCTGCAATGACCTTGTGGTTTTTGAAAATCTGTGTCTGTCCCAACAGGTTTTGGAAGTTGGACCTAACCCCCCTGGTCAGTTTCACCGCGGCCGACGAGTACGTCAGGACAAAGGGCACGACGGTGCCCTCCGTCTGGGTCCCTTTGGTCAGGTACGATTTCAAGATTTTTCTAAGGAATGACCTGCTGTATCCTCGTGGTTTGAGTGCTCCGAAGAGGATTCGTGTCGCTTCTCTGAAGTCTCGTTCCTGGGTGCATATGCGGCTAAACCTGAGGAGTTGCGACTTGACTAGGCCGGAATAGGTGTGTTTGGGGTGGAAGCTCCTTTTATGCAATAGGGCATGCATGTCGGTCTCCTTGAAGAATACTTTAATGTCCAGTTTGTGTGATGAATTAAAATCAGGGCCTTTGTACGTAGTGGTGTCTAGAAAGTCCACCGACTCATATCTAATAGTGGATTTAAGTGTAATAGACGGATTGTGGTTATTTAAAGAGACGTCGAAATCCCTGAACTCATCCTCAAAGTGGGTCCACACTCCCCAGATATCATCCAGATATCTAAAGTAGTGAAGGGGCCTTCTGTGGCATTCGGCCAAAGACGAAGCCTCCCACTCTGCCATAAAAATGTTGGCGTAGGCCGGGGCGAACTTCTTGCCCATCGCCGTGCCTTTTATTTGTAGGAAAAATTCCCCGTTGAACTCAAAGTCATTTCTGTTTAAATTGATGTCTAAAAGTCGGATGAGTTCCTCGTCAGGCCTAGAGGCGTCCGGGTGTTTTTTAAGTATATTTTTTATCGCCTGAATTCCATCTCCGATGTCGATGTTTGTGTATAGGCTATCTATGTCCATGGTGAAAAGGATGGCTTTCGGCGGGATTTTTAGTCCTTTCACCTTGTGTACAAAATCGTACGTATCCTTAATGTAACTGGGGTGGCCCATAGAAAGGGGATTTAAATAATAATCCAGGAATTCGGCAGTG
>NW_026521086.1:1850737-1885737 GCF_001660625.3 Ictalurus punctatus
TTAAGTCAGTATTAAGCATTGTGATCGGTCTATAGTTTCTTAAATCTTCTCTTTCCCCTTTTCTTTTATATATCAACTTTACCACTCCCATTCCCATTCTTTTGTTTATTTTCCCTTTCTTAAATATCTCATCGTATACATTTTTCAAGGTGCTGGTTAAAACATCCTTAAAAACAATATAAAACTCACCCCCCAATACATCTATTCCCGGGCTTTTCTTTCTATTTAGTTGTGCTATGGCTTTTTCTATTTCTTCCTCCCTTATTTCTTTGTCACATTCATTTTTTTCTTCCTCTCCTACCCTTGCTTCTATTTGATTTAATAAAAATCCCTTCTCCTTTTCTCCTACTCCCTCTGAGCTAAATAGTTTCTCATAATATACTTTAACTTCTTTTAGAATTTCCTCATTTTCCTCTACTACTTTCCCATTCTCCCCTTTAATTCCTTTTATTGTCTCGGCTTTTCCCTTCCTTCTTTCTAAATCGAAGAAGAATTTTGTGCATTTTTCCCCCTCCACCATAGACTTTGCTTTACTTCTTAACCTTGCGCCTTGATATTTACTTTCTTCTATTTCCTGCAATTCTTCTTCTATCGCTTTCAATTTCTGTAATCTTTTTCCTTCTCCCACCGTTCCCTTATTTCTCTTTTCTTATCCTTTTTCCTTTTCTGTATAAGCGTACAATATTTTATTGTAAATTTCTTTACTTCATATTTTACATTTTCCCACCATATTCTTTTATCTTCTATGAACATCCCGTTTTCTTTTTCGTTTTCCATTATCTCTTTTATTTTTTCAATATACTCTTCATTCTTTAAAATCGCTGTATTTAAAACCCATACCCCTGGCCCTCTTTTGACTACCCTCCAATCTATGTGTACGAACAGGGGCTTATGATCGCTTAAACTTGTTTCTCCGTACTTTATCCCTTCTATAAATCTTTCTGTGTTTCTCGTGCATAAAATAAAATCAATCCTTGTCTTACACATAAAATTCCCAACTATCTGCCTCCTTGAGTATTCTTTTTTTTTCTCATTTCTTTCCCTCCAAATGTCGATCATATTGTTTTCGTCCATTAATAATTTTAATTCTTTTCTCCCTGTGTCTGTTTTAAAAACCATCCCTTCCGCCATATCCAATTTGCTAAATACCGTGTTAAAATCCCCCATTATAATAACCCTAGTCTGATTTTTTAGGAACTCTCTTAAGAACTTAAAATACTCCCTCTTCTCCTGTTCCCCCGTTGGTGCATGCACGTTAACCACCACCACTTTTCTCTCTTCTTGTTCTAGTTCCACCACCATGCATTTCCCAAATATGTCCTTATATATCATTTTACATTTTATATCTCTATTATTTTTTATCAATATTGCTACCCCCCTCCCGAATTTATCGTCACCATTACTATAAAATATTTCTCCATTCCATCTTTTCCTCACTTCGCTTATGAACCCATCTCTCCAGTTTGTTTCTTGTAAAACAATTACGTCCTCCAGTTTACACATTTCTTTGACTTTTTCGAATTTGCTTACATTTAACAACCCTCTCGCATTAAATGTAACTAGTCTTAAGACCATGCAAAAAACAAAGATGTACAACATACCCATCGTTTCAGTCTATCCCCTCCAAGTCCTTCAGACACTCATATCTGTTTCCATGCTTCAACACGTCTTTTTTAATCACTCTTTTCCTAGCAGCTGTCAAACTTGGCAAAACCTTTATTAATCGCCTCCTTTTTATTGTTTTTAGTAGTTTGTCGTCCATTTCTTCCCCCTCCTCACTTTCATTTTCAGCACTTTGCTGGCTCCTGCTTTCCTCTTTTTGTTCTGTCCCATCCAGCGCGTTTTCCAGGGTTTCAGTGATGTCAGTTGGTGTCCAGGTTGCTGCCTGTCGCTCCTGTTGTGCATTTTGTCTGTCGCCCTCGTCCATCTGCTCACCGTGCTCCGTGTCTTCAGATGCATCATCGATCCGCGTTTCTCCGGCTTGCTCCTCTTGTTCCCTCTCATCGTCTCCTCCTTGCTTCTGTCCGTTCACCTGTTCCTCGTTTCGCTCCTCGCTCTCCATCCAGCATTCACACTTGTTTAGGTGTCTGTCGCAGTCCGACCGTTTTGCAGTCTCTTGCGAAGTGTCCCCTCTCCTCGCACGTGAAGCTGGGGCAGTCCTTGACCAGATAGTCCGGGCTCAGACACAGCCGACATGTCTTCACCTGCAGGCTGTGCATTACCCGGAAGTACTGAGGTCCTTCTGCGGTTTCCAGCTTGGTGCTGTATGGGAGCGACGTCACCTCTTTCGGGAACCTTGTTTTTACATACAGTGAGGGAAAAAAGTATTTGATCCCCTGCTGATTTTGTACGTTTGCCCACTGACAAAGAAATGATCAGTCTATAATTTTAATGGTAGATTTATTTGAACAGTGAGAGACAGAATAACAAAAAAATAATCCAGAAAAGCGCACGTCAAAAATGTTATAAATTGATTTGCATTTTAATGAAGGAAATAAGTATTTGACCCCTCTGCAAAACATGACTTAGTACTTGGTTTAAAAACCCTTGTTGGCAATCACAGTGGTCAGACGTTTCTTGTAGTTGGCCACCAGGTTTGCACACATCTCAGGAGGGATTTTGTCCCACTCCTCTTTGCAGATCTTCTCCAAATCATTAAGGTTTCGAGGCTAACGTTTGGCAACTCGAACCTTCAGCTCCCTCCACAGATTTTCTATGGGATTAAGGTCTGGAGACTGGCTAGGCCACTCCAGGACCTTAATGTGCTTCTTCTTGAGCCACTCCTTTGTTGCCTTGGCCGTGTGTTTTGGGTCATTGTCATGCTGGAATACCCATCCACGACCCATTTTCAATGCCCTGTCTGAGGGAAGGAGGTTCTCACCCAAGATTTGACGGTACATGGCCCCGTCCATCGTCCCTTTGATGCGGTGAAGTTGTCCTGTCCCCTTAGCAGAAATAAAACCCCAAAGCATAATGTTTCCACCTCCATGTTTGACGGTGGGGATGGTGTTCCAGGGGTCATAGGCAGCATTCCTCCTCCTCCAAACACGGCGAGTTGAGTTGATGCCAAAGAGCTCCATTTTGGTCTCATCTGACCTCAACACTTTCACCCAGTTGTCCTCTGAATCATTCAGATGTTCATTGGCAAACTTCAGACGGGCATGTATATGTGCTTTCTTGAGCAGCGGACCTTGCGCGCGCTGCAGGATTTCAGTCCTTCACGGCGTAGTGTGTTACCAATTGTTTTCTTGGTGACTATGGTCCCAGCTGCCCTGAGATCATTGACAAGATCCTCCCGTGTAGTTCTGGGCTGATTCCTCACTGTTCTCATGATCACTGCAACTCCACGAGGTGAGATCTTGCATGGAGCCCCAGGCCGAGGGAGATTGACAGTTCTTTTGTGCTTCTTCCATTTGCGAATAATCGCACCAACTGTTGTCCCCTTCTCATCAAGCTGCTTGGCAATGGTCTTGTAGCCCATTCCAGACTTGTGTAGGTCTACAGTCTTGTCCCTGACATCCTTGGAGAGCTCTTTGGTCTTGGCCATGGTGGAGAGTTTGGAATCTGATTGATTGATTGCTTCAGTGGACAGGTGTCTTTTATACAGGTAACAAACTGATATTAGGAGCACTCCCTTTAAGAATGTGCTCCTAATCTCAGCTCGTTACCTGTATAAAAGACACCTGGGAGCCAGAAATCTTTCTGATTGAGAGGGGGTCAAATACTTATTTCCCTCATTAAAATGCGAATCAATTTATAAATTTTTTGACATGCGTTTTTCTGGATTTTTTTGTTGTTATTCTGTCTCTCACTGTTCAAATACAACTACCATTAAAATTATAGACTGATCATTTCTTTGTCAGTGGGCAAACGTACAAAATCAGCAGGGGATCAAATACTTTTTTCCCTCACTGTATCTAGTCCCGTCTTCGATGCTTGTACCGGGATATTGCCTCCTTTTTATTTTTGATATGGGTGTTACTCCCCATCCCGTCAGCTTTTGGATGATGACTTCATCGTCCAGGTAAACAGGTAGGTGCATGAAGGACACCACAAAGTCTCTATTGTGTAGCCGCGTGACTTCACATTTTATGCCTCTGATTGTCAGGCCGTCGCACAGGCTTTCCGTGTCTTCCTCTTTCTCGAGCATCACCTCATATTCTTTCCTCTGTTTCGGTCTCACCGCCAGGATTCTTCCTTCCCCGATTTTCTCCGCCACCGCTTTTATGATGTCCGCCGCTCTGGCTTCCTCCACATTCCCCAGATCCACCGTCACGGTTGCCTCCTTCATATAAATTCTCTTCCCGCCTTCCTTTTTTTCCAGCTTCCCTTTTCCGTCATCATCTCTTGGTCGTTGTTCCATTCCGAGTTCTTTTCCACGCCGTATTTCGTCCGCCATTGCCGTATCCGTTGTCTTTAAGCCATCCATTTTACACACACAAAGAAAACAAACAAACAAACAAAGAAAAGACGCAAACTAAGCTCGGAAAGCTCCTCCCAAACAGCCTGCGCTGCCGGGAGGAACAAACAAACAAACAAAAAAAAAACACTAATGAAAATAATTAGGTATTTAACCACAAACAAATAAGACCAAAGATTTCGGTGAGCCTCTCTCACCAACTGCAGCCAACTCACTACTACACAGGTGCTACTCACTACCGCCGTCAGAGTGGTATGGCCGTAAGCGAAAGCTGACCCTAAATGGGGCCTATTTAAATAGTATAATCAAAAGACTGACTGACTGACTGACTGATTGATTGGGTCCCCTTCAAACCTGTATCCAATCTTAATCCCAAAAGAGGATGTTGCGCAGAGGTCATGAAAACACTCATCCAAATAAAAAGTTTACAGCACTTAGTATTCCCAGTCAGTCTCCCAAACATGTACTAACCAGGCCCAACTCTGCTTTGCTTCCGAGGTCAGATGAGATCAGGGTTTGTCAGATTGGTATGGCCGTAAGCGAAAGCTGACCCCAAATGGGGCCTATTTAAATAGTGTAATCAAAAGACTGAATGACTGACTGACTGACTGACTGATTGATTGGGTCCCCTTCAAACCTGTATCCAATCTTAATCCCAAAAGAGGATGTTGTGCAGAGGTCATGAAAACACTGATCCAAATAAAAAGCTTACAACTCCTAGTACTCCCAGTCAGTCTCCCAACCAAGTACTAACCAGGCCCAACTCTGCTTTGCTTCCAAGGTCAGATGAGATCAGGCTTTGTCAGAGTGGTATGGCTGTAAGCGAAAGCTGACCCCAAATGGGGCCTATTTAAATAGTGTAATCAAAGGACTGACTGACTGACTGACTGACTGATTGATTGACTGTCTGACTGACTGACTGACTGACTGACTGATTGATTGATTGATTGGGTCCCCTTCAAACCTGTATCCAATCTTAATCCCAAAAGAGGATGTTGTGCAGAGGTCATGAAAACACTGATCCAAATAAAAAGTTTACAGCACCTAGTATTCCCAGTCAGTCTCCCAACCAAGTACTAACCAGGCCCAACTCTGCTTTGCTTCCGAGGTCAGATGAGATCAGGCTTTGTTTTTTTTTTTTGTTTTTTGTTTTTTTAATTAAAAACATTACAGCATAAATATTTTTTTCCCATTAAAATACATCAGAATGTACATTATTTTTTAACAATAAATCCTAACTTTACAAACATTTATTATTTACATCCATTGTAATATCAGTTTAAAACACAGTCAATCCTTTAAAAAAATGAATAACACTTATACCTATACTTATACCACGGTTAAAGTATTGTACGCGATTCTTGGTGGCTTTCTGTCCCATAAAAAGTCTAAAAAGACATTTCTTCAGCCTTCGTTCTGCCCACAACGGCATAGATGACACATATAAAGTATACCATAACTTGGAAACCATCAACACATTTAAGATTAAAACCTTCCCTTTTAAATTAAGAGTCCTCAGTTTCCAAAAAGTCAGTTTTTTTTTCAATACCTCCTAATATGCCTTCCCACATGGTTTCCCTTGCTTTCTTTTCATCCTTCCCAATTAAAACACCTAAGATCTTTATTTCTTTTGTTTCTTTGAAAGTAAAATAATCTGTTAAAACTGTGACCCCTGCAAATCTCATATACACTGTTTTTTCTAAATTTACCTTACCTCCTGAGCCCTTATAGAACATCTGTACGATTTCCATGACCTTTTTAACACTCTCCATTTCTTTTACTATCACTGCAGTATCATCCGCATTGAAATATTTTATCCTTTTCTTTATTTCCTTCAACACCTATTCCTTTTATTGCTCCTTCTTGTTGTATGGCTAGCCCTAGTGGTTCTGATATGAGTGAATATAAAAGAGCTGATAATGGACATCCTTGTCTTATAGACCTTTGGATTTTAAAACACTGTGTTAAAAACCCATTGCATTTTATTCTCGTTATTGCGCCTCTGTATAAAATTTTAATCCATTCAATAAAATTCTTTCCAAAACCAAAACCTTTTAAAATTCCAAATAAATAATCATGTTCTACCCTGTCAAAAGCTTTTTCAAAATCTAAACTAATTACATAGCCTTCTTTGTTTTTCATTTTCATGTATCTGATCATATCTTGTATGCTTAACGTTGTGTCTGCTATGTCTTTTCCTTTTACCCTGTACACTTGATTTGTTTTAATTATGCTTGGCATTACTTCTTTTAATCTGTTGGCTAAAATTTTTGCTAAAATCTTTAAATCAGTGTTGAGCATTGTAATCGGTCTGTAGTTAGTTCAGTCTACCCTTTCTCCTTTTCTTTTATATACCAACTTGATCAACCCCATTCCCATTCTTTGGCTCATCTCTCCTTTCTTAAAAACCTCATCAAACACTTCTTTCATGGTGCTAGTTAAAAAATCCTTAAAAACAATATAAAACTCGCTCCCCAAACCATCTATCCCTGGACTTTTGTTTCTATTTAATTTGGTTATAGCTTTTTCAATCTCTTCCTCTCTTATGTCCTGATCACATTCTTTTTTTATCTTCCTCCCTTACTTTTGTTTTTATTTGCTTCAATAAAAATGCTTTTTCATCTTCTTTTACTCCCTCTGAATTAAATAGCTTTTCATAATATGCTTTTATTTCTTTCAGAATTTACTCATTTTTTCTACTACCTCTCCATTTTCTCTTTTTATTCCTTTTATTGTTTCAGCTTTCCCTTTTCTCCTTTCCAGATCAAAAAATAATTTTGTGCACTTTTCTCCTTCCACCATATACTTTGCTTTACTTCACAACCTCGCCCCTTGATATTTATTTTCTTCCATTTCTTTCAATTCTTCCTCTATTACTTTTAATTTTTGTATATCTCTTTCTTTTTCATTTAATTATTTTTACCATCGTTCCCTTATTTCTCTTTCCTTATTCTTTTGCTTTTCTGCATTTGTCTGCAATATTTTATTGTAGATTTTTTCACTGCATACTACACATTTTCCCACCATATTCTTTTATCTTCCACATACATTCCATTTTCTTTTTCGTTTTCAATGAAATCTTTTATCTTTACAACATATTCTTCATTCTTTAAAACCGCTGTGTTTAAGACCCATACCCCTGGCCCTCTTTTCACTGTACTCCAGTCTATTTGCATAAAAAGTGGCTTATGATCACTTAGGCTTGTTTCCTTATACCTCATCCCTTCTATAAAACCTTCTATGTTCCTTGTACATAAAACAAAGTCAATTCTTGTTTTGCACATAAAATTCCTGACTATCTGCCTCCTTGAGTATTCTTTTTTCTTTTCATTCCTTTCTCTCCATATGTCAATCATGTTATTTTCGTCCATCACTGATTTTAGCTCTTTTCTCCCAGTGTCAGTTTTAAAAACCATTCCTTCAGCCATATCCAATTTACTAAACACTGTATTAAAATCCCCCATTATAATAACTTGATTGTGCTTCTTTAAAAACTCCCTTAAGAACTTAAAATACTCTCTCTTCTCCTGCTCCCCTGTTGGTGCATGTACGTTGACCACCACCACTTTCCTCTCTTCATATTCCATCTCTACCGCCATACATTTCCCAAATGTGTCCTTATACATTATTTTACATTTTATGTCTCTATTATCTTTTATCAGTATTGCTACTCCTCTGCCAAACTTATCATCGCCATTGTTATAAAATATTTCCCCATTCCATTTTTTCCTTATTTGACGTATATACCCATTCCTCCAGTTAGTTTCTTGTAGTACATCACATCTTCCCCTTTACACATTTCTTTCACTTTTTCAAATTTGTTTACATTTAAAAGTCCTCTTGCATTAAATGTAACAATTCTTAAAACCATACAACAAAGGAAGACGTACATCAGACTCATCTTATCAGTCTATCCCCTCCAAGTCCTTTAGACACTCATATCTGTTTTCATGTTTAAGCACATCTTTTTTAATCACTTTTTTTCTGGCAGCTTCAAAGCTTGGCATAACCTTTATCGATCGTCTTCTTTTCATAGTTTTCAGTATTTTATCCTCCATTTCTTCCCCCTCTTCACTTTCATTTTCAGCACATTGTTCATTACTCTTTTCTTCTTTATGTCCAATGCACTTTCCAAAGTTTCAGTCATTTCTATTTGAGTCCAGCTTTCTCACTCTCTTTCTATTTGCACATTCTGTTTGTCGCATTCATCCATCTGTTCTCCATTTTCTGTGTTTTCTGCTGTCTCTGACCTGTGTTCCTCTGGTTTCCTCTCCTTGTTCCTTCTCGCCGTCTCCTCCATGCCTCTGCCCGTTCATCTGCTCCTCTTCTCCTCCCTCCTCGCTCTCCATCCAGCATTCACACTTGTTTAAATACTTTCTGCAATCCGGGCACTTCACCGTGTTGCAGTCTCTTGCAAAGTGCCCCCTCTCCTCGCATTTATAGCACTTTAAATTAGGGCAGTCCTTCACCACATGATCCGGGCTCATGCACAGACGACGAGTTTTCACCTGGTGACTGTGCATCACCCGGAAGTACTGCGGTCCTTCTGCCGTTTCCATCTTCGTGCTATACGGAAAGGACGTCACCTCTCTCGGGAACCTTGTTTTGACAAATCTGGTCCCGTCCTCGATGTTTGTGCCCGGATACATTCTCCTTTTTATTTTTGACACGGGGGTTACTCCCCATCCCCCCAGCTTTTGAACAATGACCTCATCATCCAAATAAACCGGCAGATGCATGAAGGAGACGACATAATCCCTGTTGTGTAGTCTTTTCACTTCGCAGTTTATGCCTTTAATTATCAGTCCGTCCATTAGGCTTTCTATTTCCTCCTCTCTTTCAAGTGTCACCTCATATTCTTTTAGTTGCTTCGGTCTCACCGCTAAGATTTTCCCCTCTCCGATTCTTTCCTACTGGGACATCCAGACAGTAAGACATTACAGTAATCTAATCTAGAGGTGACGAATGCATGAACTAGTATTTCCGCATCATGTAGTGACAATATGTTACTTATATATGTTTATGATATTACCATCTTGTCATTTATCAAAGAAGAGCTACAAAACCTGAAATTTGTTAATTTTTAGACAGAAAAATTCCGCAGTGTAGCTGTTCTAGTGGGCTTCCACACTGGAAGTTTAGTCCAAAACAGAGCAGTTTGCATGAAAAGTTGGTAAGGTGACCGTCGTAATGTGGACTGGGAAGTGCACTGCGGTACCGAACCCGAGACTACCTGTAGAAGGTGGTCGAGTTCGGTTACACTGGAACTGTGAATGTGAATTGTCCCATGAATGTGAACGTAACTTGTATCCGGGTCTGCACTTGTTCAGGAAGTAGAGTAACCTGTGCTGAAGGCCTGTTGTGGTGATGACGTGCCATGACACGTTTTGGCCCAAATCTGCAGTAACTTTGAAAAAGTGGAAGCTCCTCTGAATATTGTGGAGTTTCTTGATTTTGTGTTAATTTCTGTGAAAAATCACAAAAAGGTGAAATTCTGGACTGACACATGGAAGATATGGAATGATAACAGAAGAATGTGACTTTGGGTTGTACCATGTATTTTTTTTTCATGTAGCTTAATTATTTAGTATAAATGAAGGCGTGTGTGTGTTCTGTTCTTCATCTCTGCAGTCATGTTTCCCTGATGGTTAATGATTGCTGGAGCTCTGGAAACAGCAGGTGAGATTGCAGGCCGGAGTCGCGTCGCTGTCCAGGGAACCAAAATCAACCTCCTCTACTCCTGAGACCACAGTGTAACTGAGAGCCTAGACTACATGGTAATCATTCAGATAAATATTTTTTTTAAAAACAACTTGATAAATAGTTGATTAAATAAATGTAGTGTAATGTTCTGAGTCAAATATGAAAACTACAAATAAATAAAATCTATTTATATCTGTGTATAATTAAAAACCTCTCTCAATACAAGAAATTCATATCCTAAATGTTGCAAGTGATTAATCTGATCATTTTATTCAGCTGTTTAATTATTACTTTCTAAATAATAAACAAATGAATGTTCTGGATTCATGAGGAATGTTTACATTTTGTGTCCAAACTCAAAAGTTTAAACAAAGTGTATATTTATGATAATAAAGCACAAAGAACGTGAAACCTCAACTTGTCTATAATCATTGATTAATTAAATATTAATTTTAAAAAATTAAATTAAACAAGAGTAAGATGAAGTATATTTTTAATTAAAATGTAATTAGAAAGGAGCACTTTTAAAGTGGATTTGATTTAAAATAATGATAAAGCTGTTTTTTTTTATGTATTTGTATATCTTATCATCTATCGTGTTTAAGAAGAAGAGAATAATGAAGCTTTTTATGAAATAATATTTGGGTTTATTTTATTTTATTTTCTCCTCAAAGATTCAAATTTACGTCAACGTCCGTTACGTTGGTGACGTCACCGCGAGCGCGAGAAGTCGAAGTGAAGAGCAGAAAGCAGTGTTAATGCTAGTGTTAGTTCTGGCCCGTTTGGACCCAAACCAAAGTGAGTTTATTCGGTTCTGTGACAAGACGAGAAGAAGTGAGAAATAACATTTTATAACTTTTTTTATTCAGTCCTCTGGTTCAATGTTAATGTTAATATTATACAAAAATGCTAGCGGTGCTAGCTTTTGAGGAGGCAGTCCAGTCCACGCATGCGCAGTGTAATTAATGAGCAAGCTAATCGAAATGAGATTAGCAAATAGGTCGATGTTATTTTTGATTCTATTTAAAACGATGAATTCACTCTGTCAATAACTGCCCAGTCTGAGAATACTGCATGATTTACTTTTATAAGTGGACGTGGCAGAACGACATGTAGCTTCACTGGCTAATTAGTGCTCTTTTACTAGTTTAATGGCTGAGTCATCCGGCTTCGCGCATGCGCAGTGTGGGTTAAGGCGCTATAGTTCTCTTCTTTTTTGTTTTAATGCTAAAGATGCATTACCGCCACCTACTGGACTTGAGTGTGGGCAGTCGATTGGCAGAAAAAATCTAATAAAATGGGAAGAAAAAAAAAAATACCAAAACAATACTACGAAAACAAAGGAAAATAAAGAGATATAAAAAAGAGATAAATAACTATATACTAGATATTCAGCCACAGTTCTTGTATATTTACTTACAACCACTGCATATAGACACGTGTATAACCTAATAGACCTATATAAGATATAACCCAGCACACCTATACTATAACACTTGCATTGGAAACATACACTACCGTCAAACGTTTAGACACATTCATTCTTTATTCACCCCCCGAAAAAAATACATCCAAAATAGATCAAAATAATTTAGGATATGAATTTTTAGGATCTTCAAAGTAGATGCCCTTTTTCCAGAAATGTATTCTTGGCATTTCTCACTTGATATCTTGAGGAATTTCCCTGAGATGCTTTTTAAACAGTATTAAAGGAGCCTCATTTCACTGCTGACTTTGTTCCCGTCTTAATTTCTTTGTGGGATATAATATATATTTTTTAGGAATATGATCTGCAGATCACTGATAGGAACCAGGTTCTGCTGGTCAGTCACGTTAGGAGGTTGGGTCCTGCAGCAGCTCCTCCACCAGGACCTGTCTTACTCATCCTGGAGTTCTGCTACCTCACAGGTCTCCCTCACAGAGCGGGAGAAACACAGCGCTTAATCATTGTCTGCTTCTTATCGCACTAATTGTTGTAACTTGCTCAGGTCTGACTGATAAGATGCGCACGACTTTAACATCATGAAGGGCCTTTCCACTCACACCAGACTGACCCCAGAACAGTGGGAGAACCGCCTCAACAGATTCATCAACAACATGAGCAGGTACTGGATAAAAGCGACTGCATTATTAATTCAATTCTGCTTTTGTCTGAATAGCGCGTTTAACAGCGTACGATGTCACAGAGCAGCTTTACAGAAACTTATACATTCTTTACATTTAGAAATTTATCCTTAACGTGCAAGCCAGAGACAAATTTTACAAAAGAAACATTTGTAGCGTGCATATAAGGGATGTGTATTTACTTTACAGAGACTATCCCGGGCAACACGAGGCTGAACATATAGCGTGATGGTTTTTCTGATTATATCATTCTTAAGTTTAATGATAGATATACACTACCAATCAAAAGTTTGTGGACACCCGACTAGAATGTTTTTCATGATCTTAAAAGCCTTTTGATCTGAAGGTGTACGATTAAATGTTTGAAATGAACGTTATACCAATTTACACTGCTGAATTTTTCAGTGAATCTAAGCTTTGAGAACGAGCTGCTGAATCTGACTGGAAGAGTTCTTCCTGCTGAGAGGATCCTACAGGGAGCGAGAGCAGTAAGGGGGACCACAGAACACAGAGAACATAACTGTACATGACACGTGTCGCACTCTTGCTGAGTAGAGTTTGTGTGTGTGCGCAGTACGAGTACAACCCATGTGACGCGGATTGGTCTAAAGAGATGCGAGGTCTTCCTCTGATGACCAGCATGCCTCTGGAGATCTGGCTGCTGTCCCATACGCGCCGTAACGCTGATGTCGCTCACTCACTACTGCAGACCCTCAACAAAGTGCCCGTGGGCATCCACCTTCAGAGGCCGGGAATGTGAGCCAACACACTTGACCAGTGTTTAGAAAGAAATTGTATCCTGTGCCATTACTGCGTCCTGGGCTCCTTTTTAAAATTCACTCCTCGTGAGCTTCATGAAAGGGACGCTAGTGTGTAGCACTGTTAATTTCAAATTATTAAAGCGTTCCTTATCAATTAGGTAGTGCAGAACTTTGCTCTCATATTGACCGTATTCAGCTGCAGTCCATCAGTTAGGCACAAACGTTTCAATGGTCTCGGCAAATAAACGTGTTTCCCGAACTGCACGCGCTAAAATGAAGAGCTTCTCGACAGCTTTTCTTTCATTCAGAGCAGAAGGCAGTGGTTACTGTGCGTAGTGTTTTATTTGAACCAGAGCCATGTTGAGCAAGGATCATGTCTTAATTGCAGCATTAACACTTTTTATCCCCCCCACTTAATTTTTTTTTCTGTGTGCAGGATGGAGTACGATGATCGACAGGAGGCTCTGCTGAGAGCTCTGCAGCAGAGAGTGGTGCAACAGGTTCAGATGGTGGGTCTCACACACTGGGTCAACCCAAGTGTGACCATGTAGTTTGTTTAGGATTCAAATATTAAAGTATTTTACTATGCTGAAAATGTTCAGGTTAGCAGCCATACTTTTTAGGGGTTAAGGTATAGAAAATGTATTGTATTGCTTAGAAAAACCGTACAGGTGACTAGTAATGTAACGACCATTATATTCATTATTTGAATGAAAAAGTAATGCACTCGCTGTCCTTTTTATTAGAAACACCCTCACATTCATGTAGTTATTCAATCATGGGGCAGCGGCACGATGCATAAAAAGAACTTGAGTTAACGTCCACGTCAATGCATAAAAAGTTACCGTTCACGTCAAGCATCACAATGGGTGAAAATTGTGAACTCTGTGACCTTTACCGTGGCATGGTTGGTTATATCAGATGGGCTGGTTTGAGTATTTCAGAAATTGCTGATCTCCTGGGCTTTTCACACAGAACAGTCTGTAGAGTTTACTAAGAATGGTGCAAAAAACATTGAGGGAGCAACAGTTGTGTGTGGATGGAAACGCCTTATTCCTGAAATACTCAAACCAGCCCATTTGGTACCAATAACCATGCCATGGTTGTCTGATGTACACATTAACTGAAGCTCTTGACCTGTACCTGCATGATTTTATGCAATGTGCTGCTGGCACATGATTGGCTGATTAGATAACTGCTTGAATGTGATATGAAATATGATTGAAAGGACTTTGATTTAAAAATAAATAAAATAAAGGGGGGTAGAAGAAAAAACTCACATTACTATGGGTAAATAATATAGATGGCACTAGTGCTGCACAATTAATCGAATATCGATCGCGATTACGATTTTGACGGCCCACGATTAAATGAACATGATCGACTGCAATATTAACGTTTAAAGTTCGTCCTCCGCTAATAGAAAACTCAGCTGCAGAGCAAATCAAGCGCTTCCTACACTTATAGCCAGTCACCATAGGGCAGCGCAGGGATGATGTTATTTTGTAGTGCCAAAACCCGGAAACGGTGTTAGCATTTTAGCCCTCGAGCTGCCAGGTTCGCTTCGAGCTCCAGTGCTTTGCGTGAGGAGAAATCATGACATTAACAGGCTATAAGGTGGGTTTAATTCAAACTTCTTTATTAAAAAATTCCTCACCAATCATAATCAAGAGTAACAACTGTTCCATCTGTAAACATACAGTACACTGCCGCTCTCCTTCACTAACTCTAATTCACTTCATTTAAACTCACGGCTGCCAGATATCACTAGAAAAGTCAACATCAGTTTCCATGTTTTGATTTAATCCCCCCAAAACACAATATTATCAGCAGACATGGACACTGTACTGGGGAAACGATCTAAAACTGATAAAAAATAAAACTACTAAAATGTAAAGACAGAAAATGTGCTTAGTTATAAATAAATCATACATACATATATATATATATATATATATATATATATATATATATATATATATATATATATATATAATAACTTCATTAAATATAAATGAAATGAGAAATTAAATAAAGTTTAATTACTCTGGGTTGCATTTAATATCAATTTGACACTAAGCATAGTTCGCTATTTCATTGAAAGCTATTAGCCTTATTTCTTAATGTGGATCACTTTTGTGTTAGTCTACTTTTAATTAGGACTCTTTATTGTTTTTAAGATATCTAAAAATAAATAATTTGTTTGTTTATTTATCAATTAAGCAACAGTATCATTGCTATTATTTTAATTCAGTTAACAGTGACCATGAGCATAGAGCTTACATTTAACTGTTTATGACAGACTTCCTGAATAAAGCTTAAATAAAAAAAGACTGGTATCTAGGTCAGTTTCAGCTGTAAAAATCCTGATCGGAGCATCCCTAATGAACACCATTAAACTAAAGCGCTTTGACGGGTAAATGAACTCACCCAATCACATGCTATATGAGATTATTCAGACATATACACAATACACACAGAGCGGTTCGAGAACTGACTCCAGCCCAGAACCATGACAGTGGAAATGTCTAATAGTGCAGCTTTAAATATATGTAAGAGGAGCAGACTTCAAACACTGAACATTGAGGTGTATTGTATTTGTTTACAAGGTAAACAGGTTCACGGTTGTTTTGTGCATACAGTCTGTAAAATGAACTGAAAATATTAGATTTAGTTTATCAGAAGGTAAATTAATGTGTCATGGCTCACACTATGTTCCTAAATTCTGTCATAATTGACCAGTTCAAGTTTTCTCATGCCTACTTGTGTGTTGTATTGTGGCATGAGAAAGCTTAATAAATGTGAAAGTGCAATAAAAAATGTTATCACTAAAATCAATGAATAATCGTGATAATCGAGATCTCAGTATTAATCAAAATAATCGGGATTATCATTTTGGCCATAATCGTGCATCCCTAGATGGCACTGATCCAGGACCTGATAGCAGCAAAAAAAAACGGTGGATCAGCTATCAGAGATAACAGAAATCAAATCATATAACTGATGCATGTAAAAGAGACGTGACTGTTCTTTCGCTAGGATTGAATTCATTATATTCATACTTTATGTATGGGTTTCTGTATGAAAGTGTAATGGTAAACCAAGTGCTTCAGTTAAAATAATGAGCGTTGTAGATCTTAAAGAAAACAATATCGGATGGGTATCGGCTGATACTCAGGCTTTCGATTAAGGAAAATAAAAGCTAGTATCATGACACTTCTAGTAAATAAGTCAAATGAAACTGTGGTTAGTTTATTTTTTTTAATTGAAAGTTTAATGATATTGCTGTTTGATTTTCTTTGTTAAAGTCGTTTCACCTTTTGTGATGTGACACACGCAGTGCAGTGCAACTGCTTCCATGTGATTTTTGTCACAGTACATCCTTTTACGGGTCTAAGCATATGGCATAAGAGAATTTCAGATTAACAGCCTCAGTCTACAGATTACCATTACTTCTTGTTCTGAAGCACTCACTTTAAATCATGTGTGTAAGGTGGTTGTGATCCTGTCAACCAACCGTAAGGATAAATACGATTGCGTGAAGAAGTACCTGTGTGTGGACTGTCCCACTCCAAGCCAGTGTGTGGTGGCTCGCACCCTCAGCAGACCTCAGACCCTCATGACCATAGCCACAAAGATCTCCTTGCAGATGAACTGCAAGATGGAAGGAGAGCCGTGGAGCGCCGAGATCCCGGTACGGTTCTGTTCTTCAAGCACTGGGAGTTTTTCAAGTAACTGAAATATATCCGGCATTGGGATTTCAACTACAACCAAAATCATCCTTTAAAAGCATATCTGACCTTGTAACTGATCAACAGTGGCACCTCCTAACCCTGATGTTATTCTATTAAAACATTGTTTTAGTGACTTCTCCTGCTCTTTCAGTTGAAGCACCTGATGATGTTGGTATCGACTGATAACACGACAGTGCCGCAGAAAAGAGATCCATCCGTGCACTGGTGGCCAGCCTCAACCCGGGCATGTCCAGGTACTTAAAGCATGACTTGTGTGGACTCTGTAAACAGCTTTAAGAAGGGTTGTGTTTAATGAACTAGATTTTAGATTTGAACTTTTCCACCAGTCTTCAGAAGAGAGGGCATTACCCTTTCTGGTTTATCGTAACTTTAGGAGAGAGAAAAAGTACAATATCATTCCTTTTAATGATTAAAATGTTAAATTGTCAAATTGCTGAGGTATAAGGAATAAAAAGCATCAGAAAGACCTGTTTAGCTTCGTGGTGCGTCACATTACACCATCCTGTCGTTGATTGATAATCTTTCTGCATATAGCAGCATGCTCATGGTTTCTTTATTTGTTGATATTTTTTAATCCCTCGTATATCTGCATATTGTTACCACTACAAACGATCAGTAAAGATTATGAATCCAACAAGAGTTTTTCAGCTCGGTGGTGGGAAATTTCAGAGACTTTTAACACTACTTCCTGCATCTCAGGATTCTTTACTCAGGCCTGAGCTGGTTCTCTTAATCTCACACACTGTTCTCTGTATTTCCATTTCCTTCCAGTTGAAGGACAGAATCATAATTTTTTAGTCTCGAATCCTCTGAACGTTGTTTTCCTCGCTGCTACCCCACCTTCATCTTCCTCATAAAGGGGCTGCTCTGTATGCTATGTGCTCTGTATGCTATGTGCCACTGCTCTGTAACCATGAGAGCACCGTCCTTCTCTCAGGTGGTTTTCAAAGTGTGCAGGGTATGAAATGCACTCTGGGAGGAACATCATGCTTATAAATGACCTCGTTACACTGCAGTCTCTTTGAATTCCGACTTTACACTCAGGATGAAATACTCACACTGCAGTCTGACGGAACGTAGGAGAAAAAGCGAGCAATTTTAGAATTGTCGCTTCAGTTAAGAAGCGCATTAAGACATCGCTTTTTGTTTTGATTTCTTTTCCTCAGCTGCGCTAAAGGCCTACTTCAAATACAACGAATGTTTGCCGTCACGCATCGTGGTGTACCGAGACGGCGTGGGCGACTACGAAGTGCCTCAGTTCACGCAGTCCATCAAGGCCATGGGTGACGATTACACATGAGACTCGACACATCTTGATAAAAGAGATTTGACGCACGCTTTTTGGGTTTTCTCTCAGCTGTCAGTGTTTGTGTTTACAGGCCCAAACTGACCGTGTTGGTGGTGAAGAAACGCATCTCTTCCAGATTCTTTGCTGTCCTCGACGCCAGACTGAGCAACCCTCATCGACGGTCATCGACGCCGAAGTCATGTGACCCGAGTGGCGTGTTCAGGCATAGTTCATCCATCTTTTTCTCTTTCTCTTGCAGTCTTTCTGATCGCAGCTTCAGGTTGCGTTCGGTGTGTTTTAAACGCTGACGGCTTGATTTGTCAGGTACGACTTCTTCATCGTGAGTCACAAAGTGCGCTTCAGCAGTGTGGCCCCCACTCACTACAACGTGGTGTACAACAGCAGTGGCCTCAAACCAGACCACATGCAGAGACTCACCTACAAACTCTGCCACCTGTATTACAACTGGCAGGTAAAAGCCACACATGTGTTCATACAAGCCCGCTTTCTACACAACCCCAGATCATGCTGACTGATGATGTAAGGATTGAGGATGTGGTCATTTTCTTTAATCGCACGTCTATCATTAGAGAATCTGCATCGTGTGATCAAAAACGGAGAACGCGTGTTAATTTGTTACAGAATTTGTCCAAGATTTTATTGGGAATGTTTCATACAGTGTTGACGATCTAAATAGCTTAATTTAGCTTAAAACTGTGTAATTGCAGGGTTAAAGATACGAGCTATACGAGATCAAGCCTGCGATCGGAGCGTCCATATGCTCTATGTTTACAAAACCGCAAGAACGGAAGCGAAATGCTATCAGTCAAACACGTCAGAGTTAATGTATTGTTCTGATGGCTGAAGGAAAATTTTACTTAACGGGTATATCTTAAGGGTGAGAGTAAGAGAGAGAGTGAGTGATGTAGAAAAAAGGAAATAAAGAATTAACAGGTGCTGTGAATTGAATATGTATAGAAAAAAAAGTATATTTAAAGCAGATGAATGAGTGTATCACAAGCCGGGAAAGGTGAGGTTTCCTTCACGTGTTTCCTGGAGGATGCAGTAGAGGTGTGTGTGTGTGTGTGTGTGATTTCCTGTATACATATATACACTTATAAAATATACATATATACACACGGTTGTGTGTAGTTTTAGAAACATCTGGGACTTGAATTTTCAGTGTGCACGATAGATGTGCTATATAATGTAATTTAGAAACAGGTGGATTACACTAATATTTTACACTAAATATGAAACCTATTCACTTCGACTGAACATTAAATCAATCTCAGAACTGAGACAGTATTAAACAGTCAGTAACAGAGGCCCCTGTGGGAATCAGAACCTCAGGTTTAATCAGTGTTGTGGAATGATCAAATCAATTGTTGTAGGGGAAAAAAACTACTTGAGTCAAGCACTTTCCTTTAACTGGAGCTGAAACTTGTTGTTAAAGCGTTTTTGGCCTTTTGTCAACCCTACAGTGCGCGTTCACTGTTCACGTTTTCCTACAAAATGTCACCTCCTGTAATAACACAAGCACTGCTTTTTTATTTATTGAAATATTTTACATATACGGATTATATACTTTCTGTACGTTTACAAAAGGCTGGTGTAGATTTAAAACGCTCTGAAAGTTTTCACCAAAGGAACAGAAATCATCATTATTCATTTTTTAAACCGGCACATGCAGGATCTCTCCGTCCAGCTGAACTGCCTCCTGCACACATAACGGTTCACAATAAGCGCTATAACTTGCTGTTAAAAACACAAAACAACTGTTCTCTTACACAGAGAAGCCCTGTTTCTAATAATACACTGTGCAGTGCAGAAATCAGGGAGGAAGAATTAAAACACGTAAAATTGCACCTGAGAAATAAGATTACAAAACAAAACTACAGCTCACACTAAAATACATAAACACACACTCACAATAATATAGAACATTAAACCTTAAAGAAAAAACTAAGCAAAACTGCCTCATGAACACAGCAACACATACACACAAACACAAGATGGCGGTGTTGAGTATCCTCATACAGCAGAGCAGGATGGGGTTTGTAGCTCTGATATATAATTTCTAACAGACCTTATGATCTGTGTGGCGTTACAAAACTAAATTACCGAGTGCGAATGTTTCCTCTACAACTTCAGACTGAACTGAACTACATTCGCTTTAGTCAGATTTCAGTTTTTCAATTTTTCACACCTGCAATCCACAGATACACAACTATAGCCGTTTTAAAAACGTGCATTCAGTCCGGTTTATCGGTTCTACTGTACTTCTATATTCCAATTTATTTAACTAGGCCTGTAAAAAGAAAAAAAAAACCAAACACTTGGCAAATGGTACTTCTCAGCTTAATTTGATTGGTGAACAAATACAATGGTCTCAGTTGATCCTAAATGTTTCTTTCCCAACAAAATAGAAGGTTTAACTAAGAAAAAATTTAATTTCTCAGGAAGTTATTCAATGAACTAACAATGAACTATTTTGTCCCTTCAAAGCTATTCAGTGATGAATGTAGCCAACCTTCTTTTCAATAACCACCATGAGCCTTCCATCCGTTGAATGTCAGTTTCTTGATCTGTTCATGATCCATTTTAGCTGAATGGAGCATTGCCCTGCATAAAGATCATGGTCTTCTTGAACGTTGCTGACTTCTTCCTGTACCATTGCTTGAAGAAAGGATCTTCTACAAACTGGCAGTAGGTTTGGGAGTTCATTTTCAGTTCATCTTTAACCAGACGGAAAAGGTCCATCTGCTCCATCTATAGTCACTCTTATTTCATCGGTCCATGAAACCTATAAGGAACGGTCTTCAGGTATTTCTTGGCCCAGTCATGATGCTTCAGCTTGTAAGTCTTATGCAGTGGCGGTTGTATTTCAGCCTTCCTTACTGTAGCCATGTCCCTGAGCACTTGCCACCTTGTATTTCTGGACACTCGTGGAAGGTTGCAGTTCTGAAACATGGTGGCGGTGCTGGCTAATGGGTTCTCTCACGTTTTATTCTTCTTAAGTCTTTTGCAGTCAACTAGCGCCTTTTCTTCTCCGCGGTTTTTTGCCCCCTGTCGAGTATTCATAACAAAGTATTTTTGTTGGGAGGTCACACCTCAATAATTTTGCGATCGTCAGTGTGCTGCAGCCCCCTGATTTTACAATTTCTGACCTCTTTTTTTTTGGCCCATTTTCCTGAATTGGAGAAGCTAATAATGATTATACTGTTCTATCTGCTTTTCATGCACAAGTATGTCCCCGTACTATTAAGGGGGAAAAGTGCATGTGCAAGGAGATGTACTACAAATATAATCTATAATATAAACTTACACACACATTTTTAACCAGACAACACCACAGGCTGTCAAAATGGCTGACGTGGCCAGTTTTATCCATGTTGGGCAGAAGGATAGACTGTTATCGTAACCATAATGCAAAGTGTGAATGAGCGAGCAAAAAAACAGTGATAAGACCGATTTGAAAACTTTCCAGGCTGATATTCTAACGAGCACGCTTGACCTTTGTTGATGTGAGACTCTCAGCCTGCTATGGTACTATTTGATTATATCTTTTCATGTGACAACACTGAAGAAATGACACTGTGCTACAATGTAAAGTAGTGAGTGTACAGCTTGTGTAACAGAGTAAATTTGCTGTCCCCTCAAAATAACTCAACACACAGCCATTAATGTCTAAACCGCTGGCAACAAAAGTGAGTACACCCCTAAGTGAAAATGTCATTTTACAGTTCAACAAACTCTCCTCCAGCCCCCCAATGCTGAGCCGCCCACAGAAGACAACGTGGTGTAACCTGTGATACATCTCCCAGCCTGAAGAGGGAGCACTGCTCAACGCATACATGTTCTCAGTGGGGGGAGGGGAGGGACATCTGCTTTGTGACTAAGTCAAACTTTCTGTGAATATTTAACCGTTTGTCCTCATTCTCACTAATACGACTGTTTACAATATTATTCATATGAAGTTGGAAACTGTGCAGAGGTTTAATGTGTTTCTAACTGAAAGTACAAACTCTGAGACAAACTATTCATGCATTAGTGCTGCTCCAGCTTTTTAGTGTCCATCACACTTTTGTGTGAAAACATCGCTGTGTGCACCATTAATCCAGAGTCTGTGATTAGATTATCCACATCATGTTCAAATAAATATTTCTGTAGGAAACGCTTTAGAGCAGGGAAGCCTTACTGTGGTCCTGTAAGATTACAGTGCAGTACAGTTTGGGAATTTTCCTGAATCACACCCGATTTAAGTCTTCGGGTCATTAGGTAGGAGTGTTAGATGAGAAATCATCACACTGTGCATGATTACAGGAATTCAGGACCAGAGCCAGGCTCCCCTGATTTATAAATTAATTGTTGATGACCTTAAAGTAATTCCCAGTGAAGATTTATCATCTTTTTACAAGCATCCTTTTCACATTTAAGAAAAATAGAAATCACAGTGATTTGTACATTTGTGCTCTGCATTTCTTTCAGAGCTGTGGGACTGAATTGTTGTGTATATAGGCAGTTTTTTTGTGCTCTGAAATTGAACAGGACTTTTGAGAAGACAGCTGCTCATGGTTTAATTCACTTTTAAAAAGGGACTGACAATATGAAGTGAGCGTATGTGTATTAAAAGGTGGTTGTGTTGAAGAAACCTTGTTGACCAATCTTTGCTAACTTGCTCTGTCTATGTGTGTGTGTTTACTGGTACAACAGTGGTAGCAGATTTTCAGAGCCGAGCTTACAGTAACGAAGACGCTCAAGTGTACTTGTTCGGAAGATGTGGAAACTCAAGTCTTACATGTTAGCACAAACATGTCTTTTTCCTTTATTAGGAATTTGTGCTTTTGGACATTTTTGAAAGATATTGTGCTTGTGAAATGTGCTTTGCGTGTTATTCATGTTCAACTGGTTGTATCGGTGTATCTTTATATACACTTGTAGCAGTGTAGCTACAGTACAATAGATTTCGTTAGCAGTCATATCAATGGTCATATGAAGTGTTTGGGCTTAGATTTGTGTCTTTTTGAATCATTTACACTCTATGGCACTTTTTTACGGTCTTGCTGTATGGGCTGTGTTCCAATTGATCTGTGTTGATCATTTCCTCCCTTCGCTCAAACATTATGTTTGAGAAGGCCTTCTTAGTTGAACGGTTGTTTTCCTCAGCTTTGGATTTAGCTGTAGGGCCCAGAGGTTTTTGGAGTTTGAAGAGGAGGCAATAAAAGATTTAGAACACAGCCCTGTTTTCCTTTCCAAGGTTCCCCGGCTTTTTTCCGTCACCCGTCACCTCCTAGCCGAGCTCAATTCTGCTGCAGCTTTTTAGCCACAAGCTGCTGGTGCTTGACTTCTGAGGCCTTATCCTGTTAAGCGGCCGCACTATGGCAAAAAGGAGAGTTCAGTATGCTGACTGTATGAGCTTCAGTTGAATGTGTATGTGGTCGAACTTTTGGTAGGACATGGTAGGACAGTCCAGTAGATTACGGACGAACACAGGCGAAAACATCCACAACGCTTCTACTAAATATCGTTGAATGTTCGCTCGTATGCAACTCTCCAACAGTGTCACGTCCTATCGTGAGTTTCAGTCGATGTTTATAATCTAACCCAATGGGATTTTTTTACTCTGGTGTAATTTTCTTGACCACTTTAACGCAGCATCTCTGGTGTTACTTTCGTCAAAAATGTAGAACACCAGAGACGAGGCAATGACGACGTGATCTCGTTCCGAAATTAATTGTAGCGAAATTTCAAATTCACAAATGCCTTGAACAACGTACATTTTCAACAATCCGTTTAAATCGACTGGTCCATTTCCGCTGCACGGTGGATTTGAAGGATGCACTGTGATCAGTGTGGCGACGTCTGGGAATCGAGTTACTGAAAAGGCCACGAGTTGGAGGTTACATTTAGTTTCTAAGGACATCTGGGCTCATGGTGTCTTTTGGATAGGAACTGCTAAACTTTTTCTATAAGGGTGAAAACGGATGCATGCTTAGATTCTTCAGCTGTAGACAGTTTATCTTGCTTACTGCATTGACGTATGAAGTTTGGACGGGTTCTGTAGAAAGAGATTAACATGAAGGGCGAAAAAAAACAATAATAAAAAAAAGACTGAAAGTGAATTTGTCTTGGATTGTTTTATTTTTTTCCATTGGGATGTCAAAAGCTTCAACTTGGCCACAAATCTAACAAAGTCAGGTACATTGTCAAGTATTGCCCCAAAATACCTCTATGGTAGATAGATGTGCTCACTGATCACTTGTACATGTGCTCATTCATACAATTATCCAATCAGCCAATCATATGGCAACACCACAATGTACAAGATCAAGCAGGATCAGATGAAGAGCTTCAGTCAATATTCACATCAAACACCAGAATGTAATCCAGTGATTTTATCTGTGGCATGGTTGTAGATTCTAAATGGTCTGGTTTGAGTATCCCAGAAACTGCGGCTCTCCTAGGATTTCCACACACACATACTTGTGTGAAAAACTTCCGGTAAGTGGCAGTTCTCGGGGTGGAAACACCTTGTTGACGAAAGGAGAATGGCCAGACTGGGTCAAGTTAATAGGACGGCCATGGTAAAGTCAAATCACCTCTCTTTACATACATGGTGAGCAGAAAAGCATCTCAGGATACACAGCATGCCAAACCTTGAGAACAGTAGAAAACCTCATTGGATTCCACCCGTGTCACCCAATAACAGGAATGTGAGGCTACACAGACTGGAAAAAGAGCCGGTTATTCGAGTCTTCAATAGTCCCGTTTCGGTGAACCCCGTACGTCGTGCTGATGTTACATGCTTTCAAAAAAAAAGAAATGAAAAGTTTTTCAGTGTTCATTAAATCAGATATTCCATCGATCTTACACAGGGTCACCCTGGAGTCTATCTCAGGGGACTCGGGGCACAAGGCGGGGGCCACCGTGGACGAGGTATAAGCCCATCATACACCTGTTCATACACTACGGACAATTTACAACGCATGTCTTTGGACTAGGGGAGGAAACCAGAGTACAACCTGGGGGTGTGAAGCAAAGAAGCTAACTACAAAGCCACTGCGCCGACCCTGATACTCCAAAAACTGTATTTTTATTACAGCCTCTCTTTAAACTTGATTTTGCCCATTTTCTAAAACGTAAAAGCGTAAATACAAAAATGTTTGTAGTATTATAAAGGATTATTGACTGGTTTAACTGCAGTTAATATTTTTGCAGTCTTCTTTGAGGGTTACACATTTGGCTCCCTTAAACAGTACGAATCTCCCCATGCTCTTCAGCAAAAAAACGAAACAAATAAACCAAAATAAAAACCCCTTTATCCAGCACAACACGTGAAGAAACCAGTAATTTCTGGGTCATAGTCAATCGAAAAAAATGAATAATATGTTCAAATGAAACCTGGACATTTGACCCATTTTCTAATCGCTTATTTTTAACTTGAGCATGAGATTGAAAGAACGGAAAATGACTTTTTCTCCCTGTTTCGTTTTGGATCTGTAAATGAATAATAAAATAACAAGACATTTTTTCATTTTCGGATAAGTGGATAATTGAATATGAAAAGAACGAATATGATACACGGATTCTATTAATTCAATGGTGTCAAAATTTCATTTCCAAATTCAATGGATTTTCACATTCAGATCTTTGTCTCTGTTTTGCTTCCCTATCAGTACCGACACTTTTCATTACCAGTTTGATTTATTCAAACGATACCAGTGAAAAGTCCACGAGGCAGGAAAGGCCGTACAACTCAACATTTTAACACCTTCATACAAAAACATGACAAATTGACTGTTTATTCAGTGCTTCCATATATTAGCAAGGTGAAAGGCAGGTCTGTGAGAAATGAATAATACTGACATAACTATCACGCTTCAGTGTGATGACAGCGGACATAAAATGGAAAGTAACTAATAAAACACAAAAATAGATGGATGATTCACCTTGGGGGGGGGGGGCAAACAAAAACCTTCAAGTAGCTAAAAACTATTGAAATGTTAAAAGATGAAAGGGAGTTGGCACAGAGGAGCAAATGAGGCCACAGGGAAAGATGAACATGACGTGTAAGGACAAATATATTAATACTTCTCTTTTTTACATATTTACAGGTCAAATACTAGATCGTAAATACTATGAATTCATGCTGCAGACATGCTGACTATCATTCCAAGATCCATTTTTAAGTATTAAGAATTTATAAAATGTGACGCTAGGTAACTTCTCTATAGTTAAAAAAAATTGCAAACAGGAATGTGTGTGTGTGCCCGCTTCATACTCATCCACTCCCTACTTGTGCCTGAGAGTGTATTCATTGAGTAAAGACAGTGTGTGCTCTTTTTTTGTTTGTGTTTTCTTTTTTGTTTGTGTTTGTGTGTGTGTGTGTGTGTGTGTGTACACCACTATGTGAGGAGGGAGAAGTATGCTCTGAGGATGAGGAGATGGAGCAGGATGACGTGACCTCTCTCTGGAGCTCCTCCACGTTCTTCACGCAAAAACAATAACTCTCAAATTCTGATGGAGCGGCATCTACCTAAGAATCAACAAAGCACACAGACATCAGTTTCGTTTTGGGACACCGATTTCCTAAATCATTCCATTCGCTTTCTATTTATTTATGTATCATTATTAAAAGATCAATCATCAAGCCGGTGTAACCTTAGTCTTTATCGCTAGTGTGACGGAACAGAGGGATAAACAGGAAGTAAGTGCAGGAGCACTGTCTTTATTAATAAATCAATGAAACGAACCAGCAAACACGGTATAACAGGCACCTCAACTACAAATATCACGCGACGTACGCATAGACCCGAGGGGTTTAAATACCCAACATAATTAATCTAAATCAAAGACACCTGGGTTAAATCAAGGACATCCTCAAAGAGAAAGTAGAACTCGGGCAGGAAGCGAATGAAAACAAAACAAAGTCATGTGACCGGTCCGGAGCCGTGCCACAGTGCCATCTGCTGGCCGTGGCGTAACAGCTAGCTGCTCCTGAAGTGTTTTGGAAATCGTTTCAGCCACGTCATGTTCACTCACCGTCCACTTTATTAGGAACACCTGTATGTTCATGTAGTTTTCTAACCAGCCAATCATGAAATATACAGGAATATAGAGGGTTCACAAGAAAACTCCATTTCAACACATTAAAAAAAAAACTCTCACAATGTTGGATTTTAGTTTGTAATGCAGTGAGCACAACCAAGGAGGGCATTTTAAAAAGAAAACTACAATGTTGTTGAAGACTGAAACCTGTACCTACAAACTAGAACTGAAAATGGAACCACTGAAGAGTCAACAGTGTCAGAGATCCTCGTGTGTCCAGTTCCACTGTGTACGGCACTTTTTATGCTTACCGACCCATTATTCCAGCTTTTGTGTTTTTAGCTTTGTGCTGATAGAAATGGTTTTGTTTTTTTTAAAGCAAACTTGGTGTTAAAACCCAGAAACATCTAGTAATAAAAAGGGACATTCATCATGTGTTTGAAGTGACACTGTTCAGTTATACAAATAACTAGGTATTTTGGTATATATTGGAAGCACTATTTTTGAGCATTTCCCCATAATTTCACAGAGTGTGGTTTGCAGTATAAGCACCTGTGGTCTCATGCGTGGGTTCCAGCGCACATAATAACCCACCCAGTGCTCCAGATGTGTGAGATTGGCCAGTGGATACAGCACCTGGTTTTTACAGTCCACATAGAACGGGTTAGTGAAGTCCTCTGGCTGACTGTTCATGTAGGACCACAGTGACCGTTTTACCCTGTACTTCCTAAAAACAAAAGAGGAGAGAGAGAGAGGGAGAAGTCATAAGACACTTAGACAAATTCATTTCCATTCAGAAAAATCAAACAGGCTGGAAAGCCTCCCCCCATTAGTGGAGAAATGTGGAGTGTAGCTTTTCCATTCTCTCCTGCTCACTGCTGTAGAGGAATGTACCAAACAGGCAGCTGTAGGGGCGATCCAGTATGGGGATGAGAAAAAGCTCTTGAACTCAGAAGCAGAAGGAAACTGAAAAAAAGAACACAAACACTGGGTTTAACAGTGTATAGTAAGATGCTTAAATGTGGATCTGAACAATAGTTATCTGAACAGATAATCAGTCTAATAATAAGATAATCAATAAGATAATCAGATAATCAGGGGAATATGTGATCTCTGTGGTTTGGTTTGATGTGTTGTGCATGCTGAGATGCTTTTCTGCTAACCACGGTTATAAAGAGTGATTATATGAGTTATTACAGTATATCCTTCCTGGCAGCTCTGACCAATCTGGTCACTTTCCTCTGATCTCTCTTATCAACAAGATGTTTCCACCCACAAAACTGTCCCTCACTCAGTGTTTTTATGGGTTTTTTCTGACACCATTCTGTGTTAAATTCTAGAGACTATTGTGTGAAATTCCCAGCAGTTTCTGAAATACTTGAACCAGCCTATCTGGCTCCAACAACTATGCTATGGTTAAAGTCACTGAGATCACATTTCTTCCCCATTCTGATGTTTGATGTGAACTTTAACTGAAACTCTTGACCTGTATTTGCATGATTTTATGCATTGTGATGCTGCCCATGATTAGCTGATAACTGAATAAATGAGCAGGTGTTCCTATTTAAGTGCACGGTGAGTGGATGTTGTGACTTATGTGTTTTGTAACTGATTTTTATATTAAATTATGGTGATTGATCTGTATTTTACACTTTATTACCCCATACAGAAGCAAAACAGGTTCTATAAGGCTAATTTCTTATGAGGTTCGTATATATATATATATATATATATATATATATATATGGATGTTGGGAATCTCCATGAATTTCAGTTCCACACTAGGATAGATAATTTCGCTCTCACAGCCACCATCTTTAGCCTGGAGGGGAAAAGAGAGGAGAGAAGAGAATTTGATGCTCGAATAAACTCACCATTACAACATGTCACATTGTTATACATAAATCCCGTGCTAACTCTATACATGCACAAACCCCAAAACAGCTGATATTTGTTAATCCCTAATTATTTTATTGATGGGTTTGTTGGGCTACTCGTTGGTGGTATGAGGCTTGAATCAACTGAGATAACAACATTAGTGTATCATCACCTCATGTTATCATTATAGCCCTTCTTACAGATACAGTCACATGTTTTCAGTATGTCTTTCTTACACTGCAGTGGATAAGGTGCCACTTTTTGTTTTTCAGATGGAGGTTCGGACATCTGTGAGTCATTCTGTGAGGATGGGAGTTCACATGTAGATGGTGAGTAGTGTTTTTATTTTGTGAGTGCTTTTAATGAAGGCTCATTGCATACTGGGGTTTTGGTAGTCAGATTTCACTGTTAGCACTTCAGTACACATCCACTATGTTTACATGGACAGCAGTAATCTAATTATTGACCTTATTCTGAATAAGATAACACTGTGATTAAGGTGTTTACATGAGTCGCTTTTAGAATACTCCTCTCATGTACCCGTTCTACATGTTATAGAACATAGATGGATTAACAGCACACGTCATTACGTCACCGCGCCACGCCGTCCGACATCCCTCCAGAACTTCACGTATCAACATACAGTTGGTCTTCGTTATGGTACCATATACAGTTTGGGGTGTTTTTATCTTAAATTTTTACAAAAGCTTCAAGTGCAGTTAATTATTTGTCATGCTGTACGTGCAAATAGACGACTGCTTGAAGCCACTAGCTAGATAGCTACTAACCCATGTAACCTCGCTTGTCATTTCTTTTCCCACATATAGCCCTCTTTTTTTACTCTTCCCATATTAGTTAAAACAAAGCATTTTTATTGGTCTAGCCTAATGACGAGCACCGAAGTTCCTCAGCTGTAGGTGTTTTAATCAGCGGAAATAGTGACATATCTCTGCTGAAAACCATCACAGAAATTCTAATAGATTCCACTACAAATACCATTACAAACCTTAAAAACCATTACCAAATTTCAAAGGTGTTCTATTGGTCATTAATGGTACCCCCTATAAATAACATGCCACCAATAAACGGCAACAAATTACCATTAGAGGTCCTAAGGGACCATTACAGATTCCATTAAAACCAATGCAATTCCCATTAAAACCATTACCAAATTCTATAAGGGTTTCTGTTGTCAAAACAAAGCATTTTTTATCAGTCTAGCCTACAAGACAAAAAGCTGCCACTTGAGTGCATACAATTTCCTTGTGGATGGTGCTCTAGCATTTAACATGGTCTCTACAATCTCAGTTGTGAGAATAGAATCTATGAGCTGGGGCACCTCAGGGGCCAGACCCACAGTTTCCATAGTTCTGGCCAAGGGTGATAAATCAGCCCCCCGGCTTGAGACAGTAGATCCACTCTAAGAGCTCAAATGGGGCACCTGACAGACCTTCCAGGACCACAGAAAGGTCCCAGGAAGGTATGCGCGGCCTGCAGATCGGCCTCAGCCGCCTGACACAACGCATGAACCTCGAAGTTAGAGAATGTTGCCCCACAGAGGCTCCATCAACAGGGGCATGACTGGCCAAAATGGTGGCCACATAAACCCTGATTGTAGAAGGAGCCCACCCCGCTGAGAAACATTATTGTAAGAACTCCAGGACTGTAGCTATTGCACATTTCACTGGGTCTAGCTGAAGTTCCTCACACCACAAGACAAAAAGCTGACACTTGAGCATATGGAAAATATCTATGAAGTGCAAACAATATGTGTAACTGACATTTGGATATGTTAATGAAGTGAATTCAATATGTAACCAACATTTAGAATTATTACTTGAGCATTATCGTATAAATCAATATTGGTAAAAAAAAAAAAATCTATATGTATAATCAACAGTTAGAAGCATAATCTAAATCCATAGAACAATGTTTGATCAAGTTATATTCTGAGTGGATTTGAGTTGAATGAACTCTGTGTTTCAGTGCACAACAATTGTTCTGTATTAGCTGTCTCCTGTCTCCACAGCAATAAAAATTGGCAGTAGATATTCGCATGCGTGAGTAAATAACTTTGAGGCAGATACAAATTAGGGAGTTAGGAGAGGGCCTCGGGAAAGGAGGTAGATATCAGCGGGAACAACCGATAGAGACAGACAGATGCTCATTGAGGCCTAAGAAGGGAGTCAAGGTCAAGACACACAAGTCTGTGTGAAACCTTTTTTTGTAAAAGAAACCTTGTCCTCATGAAACCTTTTCAAGAAAAACAACTAACTGCGCATGTTCCACAAATTTAAGATAACGCATAGACATGAATATTTAATTGTGGCAAAAGAAGATTGGTCTATTTTCAGTGAGGAAAAGCAAAACCCCACCTACAAAGACTATGCTGTGGAGATAGGTATATAAAGACATGTTTGTGTATGCATAATTCGGACACTCTGCAGACTGTCACACTTTACTGATTTTCAATAAAGTTTATTTACTTTTTGACATCTACTAAATTCTCTGTCTCCGAAGTTTTTGACCTAGGCTAAAAGGGTGATTTTATTCACGACACTCGCAGGCCACAATGGGTTCTAAAATTTGACAGAGGGGCCGGGCCAGGAACAGACGGATGGAGTGTTTGTGTGAACTAATATAAATGACATGTAAAAGCCATTACATGAAAGGATTTGGCCTTTAACAAGTACCAAGCATGAATATGCAAGGCTCATTGTATCAATTGTTTTCCAAATGATAACACAGTAGAGAAACTCACGTCCAGTTTCAGTGGGAACAGTGTTGTTGATCTCCCTTTTTTGCCAGTTTTTTGTTTAGTCTTGTCCACGGTCTACTCTCTGGGTAAATGAAAATGCTGGTTTCTGAGGCCCTAAGGTAAATGAAAATTCTGGTTTCTGATGCCCTAGGTAACTGAAAATTCTGGTTTCTGATCCTCTGAGTAGTTAGAAACTCTGGGTTTTTATTTTCTGGGTTATTAGAAATGCCTGGGTTCTGATTTTATGTGTAAATTAAAACCCCTGGTTTCAATTCTATGTGTAAGTGAAATAGCCCTTTTCTGGAACATAAGAGTAAGGTAAATGAGCTCTTTTTTTAACCCTATTGGTAGTGAGATCATAGTCTTCTTGAAACATATGGGTTATTTAGTGTGTAAATACAGTATAAATACTGGAGCTTAAGCTCAGGGTAGGGGGATCACTTCTGAGAATTCTCATCGGTGTGGATCTTGTGTGGTGGAATGGAACAATAAAGCTGGACCTTTGCTTCTTCTCACTCACGGCTGGTGTATTTTTTCTATCTCCAACTGGGCTCAGAGGTAGATGTGAGTATTGGCTTCTAAGTTGAATTTTAAATGTTTTTGGGTAATAGGCTAAATTTCAGCCAACATCAATCAGTCAGTCAGTCTTTTGATTACACTATTTAAATAGGCCCCATTTGGGGTCAACTTTCACTTACGGCCATACCACTCTGAAAAAGCCTGATCTCATCTGACCTCGGAAGCAAAGCAGAGTTGGGCCTGGTTAGTAGTTGGTTGGGAGACTGAATGGGAATACTAGGTGCTGTAAGCTTTTTATTTGGATCAGTGTTTTCATGACCTCTGCACAACATTCTCTTTTGGGATAAAGGTTGGACACAGGTTTGAAGGGGACCCAATCAATCAATCAATCAATCAGTCAGTCAGTCAGTCAGTCAGTCACTCAGTCAGTCAGTCAGTCTTTTGATTACACTATTTAAATAGGCCCCATTTGGGGTCCACTTTTGCTTACGGCCATACCACTCTGACAAAGCCTGATCTCATCTGACCTCGGAAACAAAGCAGAGTTGGGCCTGGTTAGTACTTGGTTGGGAGACTGAATGGGAATACTAGGTGCTGTAAGCTTTTTATTTGGATCAGTGTTTTCATGGCCTCTGCACAACATCCTGTTTTGGGATAAAGGTTGGACACAGGTTTGAAGGGGACCCAATCAATCAATCAGTCAGTCAATCAGTCAGTCAGTCAGTCAGTCAGTCAGTCTTTTGATTACACTATTTTAATAGGCCCCATTTGGGGTCAGCTTTCGCTTACGGCCATACCACTCTGACAAAGCCTGATCTCATCTGACGTCGGAAGCAAAGCAGAGTTGGGCCTGGTTAGTACTTGGTTAGGAGACTGAATGGAAATACTAGGTGCTGTAAGCTTTTTATTTGGATCAGTGTTTTCATGGCCTCTGCAGAACATCCTGTTTTGGGATAAAGGTTGGACACAGGTTTGAAGGGGACCCAATCAATCAATCAATCAATCACTCAGTCAGTCACTCAGTCAGTCACTCAGTCAGTCACTCAGTCAGTCACTCAGTCAGTCACTCAGTCAGTCAATCTTTTGATTACACTATTTAAATAGGCCCCATTTGGGGTCAGCTTTCGCTTACGGCCATACCACTCTGAAAAAGCCTGATCTCATCTGACCTCGGAAGCAAAGCAGAGTTGGGCCTGGTTAGTACTTGGTTGGGAGACTGAATGGGAATACTAGGTACTGTAAGCTTTTCATTTGGATCAGTGTTTTCATGGCCTCTGCACAACATCCTGTTTTGGGATAAAGGTTGGACACAGGTTTGAAGGGGACCCAATCAATCAGTCAGTCATTCAGTCAGTCAGTCACTCAGTCAGTCTTTTGATTACACTATTTAAATAGCCCCCATTTGGGGTCAGCTTTTGCTTACGGCCATACCACTCTGACAAAGCCTGATCTCATCTGACCTTGGAAGCAAAGCAGAGTTGGGCCTGGTTAGTACTTGGTTGGGAGACTGAATGGGAATACTAGGTGCTGTAAGCTTTTTATTTGGATCAGTGTTTTCATGGCCTCTGCACAACATCCTGTTTTGGGATAAAGGTTGGACACAGGTTTGAAGGTGACCCAATCAATCAATCAATCAATCAATCAATCAATCAGTCAGTCAGTCAGTCAGTCAGTCAGTCACTCAGTCAGTCACTCAGTCAGTCAGTCACTCAGTCAGTCACTCAGTCAGTCACTCAGTCATTTGATTACACTATTTAAATAGCCCCCATTTGGGGTCAGCTATCGCTTATGGCCATACCACTCTGAAAAAGCCTGATCTCATCTGACCTCGGAAGCAAAGCAGAGTTGGGCCTGGTTAGTACTTGGTTGGGAGACTGAATGGGAATACTAGGTGCTGTAAGCTTTTTATTTGGATCAGTGTTTTCATGGCCTCTGCACAACATCCTGTTTTGGGATAAAGGTTGGACACAGGTTTGAAGGGGACCCAATCAATCAATCAATCTGTCAGTCACTCAGTCAGTCACTCAGTCAGTCAGTCAGTCACTCAGTCTTTTGATTACACTATTTAAATAGCCCCCATTTGGGGTCAGCTTTTGCTTACGGCCATACCACTCTGAAAAAGCCTGATCTCATCTGACCCCGGAAGCAAAGCAGAGTTGGGCCTGGTTAGTACTTGTTTGGGAGACTGAATGGGAATACTAGGTGCTGTTAGCTTTTTATTTGGATCAGTGTTTTCATGGCCTCTGCACAACATCCTGTTTTGGGATAAAGGTTGGACACAGGTTTGAAGGTGACCCAATCAATCAATCAGTCAGTCAGTCAGACCCAATCAATCAATCAATTAATCAATCAATCAATCAATCAATCAATCAATCAATCAATCAATCAATCAATCAATCAGTCAGTCAGTCAGTCAGTCAGTCTTTTGATAACACTATTTAAATAGGCCCCATTTGGGGTCAGCTTTCGCTTATGGCCATACCACTCTGAAAAAGCCTGATCTCATCTGACCTCGGAAGCAAAGCAGAGTTGGGCCTGGTTAGTACTTGGTTGGGAGACTGAATGGGAATACTAGGTGCTGTAAGCTTTTTATTTGGATCAGTGTTTTCATGGCCTCTGCACAACATCCTGTTTTGGGATAAAGGTTGGACACAGGTTTGAAGGGGACCCAATCAATCAATCAATCTGTCAGTCACTCAGTCAGTCACTCAGTCAGTCAGTCAGTCACTCAGTCTTTTGATTA
>NW_026521086.1:1893237-1938237 GCF_001660625.3 Ictalurus punctatus
ATAAAATGTAAAAACTGAGTTGTGTCGTGGAAATTAGACAACACTTGCAGACTCGTCCTCTGAGGTGAAAAAGGTTTATTACAGAAAGGTGGTTAATACAGCATAGAAGAAGTACCCCAGAAGACAAAACGATTTACATGAGCATCCTGTTTAAAAAGTTTACAGCCAGGCTCTTAATGCATGCTGTTACCTTCTTGAGCATCAGTGAACATTTGCACCTTTTGTAATAGTCGTGTATGAGTCCCTCAGTTCTCCTCAGTGTGAAAAGATAGCCTCTGTTGGAAAAGGCTCAAATATGCAGAAGATGCTGCAAAAGTAAAGTATGTGAAGGATCTGGAGGATTTTTCTGAAGAACAGTGGGCAGTTTAACTGCTCAGGACAAACAAGGGACTCATGAACAACTATCACAACACAAAGAGTTGTGGATCATTCAGGTAACACCACACAGTATTAAGAATCAAGCGTGTAAACTTTTGAATGGGGTAATTTTGATTAATTCAGCTATTATCTTGGACTATATGTAAACATCTGTTATGTGAAATAGATTATTCATGGTGGTACTAAATAAAAAAAACATAGGATTTTTATGATCAATCTTATTTTGTTGAGTATTAAGATTTTGTAGATTCTGCAAGGGGTATGTAAACTTCTGACCGCAACTGTATACCCACCTACCAATACACACACAAAAAAATTCAACCATTTAAAAACAGCAAGGACTTTTATAAACAATCAAAAATAGACTATAATATGAACAGTTTAACAAATTAACAAAGACACCACAGTTAAAACACTCTAAATACCTTCTTTTTGCAAAAGTTTTCAAAAGTCTTCTCTTGCGCCAGCACTCTCGATCTGATGCCAGCTGGAGCCACCTCTTCATGGTCCCCTCAACCTCCATCTCTGCAGCATTAGCTGTGAAGAGGTTTTTATGAACATTGGAAGAAAGCAATACATATCGTAAGGTCATTATGAATCTTAAGCATTAATTATGTTTATACCATGGTCACAGTGAATACTGGATTCTGATTGGCTGGAAGGTGTGTGTTATAACCGTTTATTGCACAGGTAGTTCCAGTCAGTTTGATTTAGCATTTCTAAATCAATGCGCAGCCTACATGCACACACAAACACACACACACGCACGCACAGACACTCGAGCATACAGAGACATTAGTGAACACACATTCATACACACAGACACTTCATGCCAGCGTTGTCTGCAACTTTAACAAAAAAATAGCTTTGCTGGTGAAAAGCTACATTATATTTCTCAGCAATGAGGTGGTAGCATCACTGTTTATGAAGTAATTCAACTCTCAGTTTTACTACACTACTTCTGCACAACACTGACTATGTTTATATGGACAGCAGTAATCTAATTATTGACCTTACTCTGAGTAAGATAATAATGTGATTAAGGTGTTTACATGAGTCGCTTTTAGAATACTCCTGTCATGTTCCCATTTTACATGTTATAGAACATAATTAGATTAACAGCCCGCTGCCGTGTGTGTACATGTCCTGTTGCAAAATGCGGTGAAAACTCACGACGTTAATAATGGGATTCAGGTGTTTACATGTCTGTAATACACATTGATAATGCGACTAAAACAGGAGTACTCCACATGTCTTAATTCGATTAGTGCTTACTTCGAGTAACTTGGCTTTAATCAGATTAAGGTAATTAAAAATTGTTGTTTACATGGTAATTTCTTAATCAAAGTATCGTCTTAATCGGGTTAACAGTGGATTATTGTTGTCCATGTAAACGCACTGACTGACTGCTGAGAGGCACATGATGCAGGTAATTCATACATGCTTAATCTCTCTCTCTCTCTCTGATAGATATCTGTCAATTCATTCAAATAAATGTAATCTCATCACACTACTTTATCTCTGTGTCTGATTTATATCGGCCAAAATTCCAGATCTAACGACCTAACTAATAGAAATTAACTGTCATTTTAAACTTCTAATCAAAGTTTGAGCTTCTAAAATCAATGACAGCTTTAACGTTATTAATTGTGGAAAGACCATGGTATAAGCGGGGTAATCCATGGCTAAGTGTGCATTAAACGATTTGAACGAGTGGTTCTTTTCCTCCACATCATGCACTAAAATCGTTTAATGCACATCTAGACGTGGATTACCCCCTACATATCATCTGAGAGAGACAGCTAATTCTGTATGTAAACAGATATACTTACCAATCACGACCTCTCCGAGTTGGAGAGCGGACAGTGAAGTCTTTCCATTGACTCCCCTCCAATTGAGGTTCTTTGCCAGGGAGTTAGCAATCACCCTCTTCAATATGCGCCAGGTGCAATCGAGCACATCCGCCCTGTCAATAAGCACCAACCAGTTTACCTGAAACCGATGATTTTTAAAACAATAATATAATATAAAATAATAAAATATAAATAATGAATAAGCATGTATTGCCTCATCAACTGTGTCAGTGCTTCTCACTACTCCTGCAGTTACCCTGCCCTGTGTGTTTTTCATGTTTTCCTCCTCTACTAAAGATTAGGTCATAACTGTTCCGTCATATCAAAGTGATGTTGAATGTTGTGCTTTGAGTACGAGTGTGTCACCTTGAGAAAACAAACACTCTCAGTAGCTGTGTAATTGTGCAAGCAATTGTTAACAAAAAAAGAAAAAAAATTCTCACCAGTTTTTGCTTGCAATCCGAGCTCTGTTGCATCCTTTTCTCCAGACTACGCAGATGGCTTGCAGGGGCAGTAAATCTTCATCAATATCCAAAGACTGCACCTGGACCACCTGTAGTTGAAGCAATCTCATTGGTTTGTTGGTCCAGCACCATCTCTAATTTAGTCAACACCGTTGTCAGCATGGCTATGGTAAAGAAGTTAACAATATTTACAAATGATACACAGTACAAAACTATACAACTCCATCCTCAGTCTTATTCCTAACCTACACAAATTCCAGTAAGGTAGCTGAGTGGAAATCATGGTTAATTAATACCTACAAAAGAAAGTCAATCAGAAAGCAGAAGAATACTTGGTACTGCCGGTACTGAAAAAAAAAAAACTTATTGTATCATTCTTTTTAAAATTTTAGTATCAACTTGGTACAAATACTTTTGACTTCACAACTTACCAATTACAACATCCTTGAATTGCAGGGATGCCAAGGATATTTTCCCACTCATTTGTAACAGATAGCTGCACAGTCACGCAGAAGTGCAGTCCGTTCCATTCCGTGGTGTTTTAATTAACGGAAGTAAAAAAAAGAGATGAAGAGAAGGGTGTGGTCTTAGGAAGCAATAAAAAGAACATGTGATTAGGTGAGAGAAAGCGAGGCGGAAATGAGCGGGAGGCGGAAATGAGCGGGAGGCGGAAATGAGCGGGAGGCGGAAATGAGCGGGCGGAAATGAGCGGGAGGCGGAAATGAGCGGAAATGAGCGGGAGGCGGAAATGAGCGGGAGGCGGAAATGAGCGGGAGGCGGAAATGGTGGAACAGATGGTGTGCGTTTGCCAAGGAACATGCTACTGCTCTTACTGTGGATTATAACCTTGTGGATATTGATTCAGGAGGCTGGCAAACACTTCGGGAATATTCTGCCAAGGTGAATCAACGAGCGAGCGGAGTTTTGAGGGTTCGGAGGCACATCACGGGTTTGAGATCCTTTCTTTAATACTTTTGTGGAGAACCAGTATGCTTAAATCGTTGGATGTTACTGTCTGTAAAGAACTCCGAGTGTTAAGCGGAATCTGACTGCTCTTTCCCATGCTTTCGGGTTCACGAACTCCCGTACGCCTAAATCACCGCCATTGAAGTGCTGCTTTTAAAGTGAAAAACTTTTTTGTTTTGGTTAAGAATTATTTTGCGGTTAAATGTTTTTTTTTCTACCTTTTGTGTGTGAAAATTTTCTTTTATGAATAGAGCCTTGTTTCCTTATGTGTGCGTTTATTAATCCCACGTAGGGGAACATTTTGGTTTTCATTATTTCGGTTTCTATGACTGAAACGATCTGTATTTTCTTATGTTTATTGCATAAATAATAATAATCTTATTTTGTAAGAACTGAGTAGCCTACTGATTTATTCTTCTGAGTGATGTCCAAATTATAAGTTATAAGTGACGGTTAATTTGAACTGTCTGGTGCCCAAATGTCGGCTCTTCCTTTCATTGTGAAGCAGAATTCACCAAGCGTTGGATTGTTCACCCACTAACAGGGAACTGAGTTGGGATTAGACCGTTGTGAGACAGGTTAGTTTTACCCTACTGATGATGTATTGTTGCAATAGTAATTCTATTGTTGCAATAGTAATTAAGGTACCACGATACAGAGTGGCGCCCAAACGGGGACCGAACCGTAAAATTTAGAAAGTTTAGTTGGGATACTGAACTTAACAGACTTGGACATTTGCGTTATTGATGGACTTGACCATTGTTAATTATTGTGAAATACAGTGTGTGCTTTTTCAGTTTTTCTGGTTGATGTTTACATGAAATGTATGGTTATTGAGAACATTCAGGAGTCTGTGTAACTACTTGCTGCTCTGTATAGTTTCTCTTATTCCCTGGCCATGTCTACCCCTACACGTCCCGTTTCCCTTTTGCCCTCAGTAGATTTGGAATTGTTTCCACCTGACCTTTCTACACCTATACATGCGATACCTATGCTTTGCCAACCGTAAGTACCCCAAGGCCTGGTCCTAGTCCACTTAACCCAACACAAAGCGTATCTCATTCACAGTCTTTGGACATGGAGATTGCATCATCTGCAACAGCATCCTCAGTTGGGGAAAATACAAAGAATCCCCTTGAAGTGATGTCTACACATGAAGGTGCTTCTGCTGACTCTGTTCAATGTGAACTTCCTTTTGTGCTCCCTACCCCTGGAAGGGAATTTGGTCAGCTTACAGATCAGGCCCATGTCCATTTGGATATCCTGCAACAAGGACAGGATAAAGTGTTCAATGAGTTGGCCAAACAGGTACAATGTAGTAGATTCCATCTGGAATCAAAATTATACAACTTCACTGAACAAACGGAGCAAAGTTTTTGCAACCTGCATACCGTTGTAACTTCCAATAAGGACAAGCAAGTCCATGAAATGGATACTATAATGAGAGCAATTAAAACACTGTTGTCAGAAGAAACAGATAACATTTAAGTCTCCCTTATGTCTGAGCTGGGATTTATGTTTGAGCAGATGCAAAATGAGTTGCAAGGCGAGTTATAAAGTGCATAGAAATTTTTGGAAGGGAAAAATCTTGAAATTGTTAAAAGCCTTGTTGAATGCTCATCAATTTTAAAGATGCTGTCTGCAAAGGTGGATGATGTGAGTGGAAAGATTGATGTACTTTCTGCAACTCACCAGAGTGAAATGGAGGAAATACACAAAAAATTAAAGCAACTGACTCTTCCACCCTCACCAGTGTTAAAAAAAAAAAAAACCCTTCAGGAGTAGAGCTCCCTGTATCCAGTCTTACTTCAATTCCCAAAAGTGATCACATCAAACTTACTTTTCCTACATATGGAAGGCCTGGAGATGATCACTTCTGAAGAGCACATAGGTGGGGGAGTGGAGCTGAAGAGCCCAAGTTGATGTTTCTGTTCCTAGCTTCCTATGCTTTTCTTGGTTTCTGGACCTTTCCATCCAGACATGCAAGCATTGCCAGGTTGGAAGGAATATACAACAGAAGGTATAAGTTTAAACCCATATACCCGATCTGCTACATTTATTTGTAGTTGGCTGCGGGAAATGAAGTCAAGGCCAAGGACAATTCCATATGCAAGGGCTTTGGCTGGAAGCACCACTGCAGGGGTGTTAATGACCTTTCCATGAAAATCAATGTCCAAAACAACCCAACCCAAAGGTGACTCTGCTTCCCCATTGGCTAAATACAAAGGACCATGGGTCCACGGTCTTAGGTTTTCATTTGAACTATTCAGTTCAACCCAGAGATGTTCATGTAGGAGAGTATAGTAAGGGTAAGCTTAACATAGTCCCGGATGCTCTTTCTCGTTTTTCTACCACTGCTGGGTGTGTTCTAGTTTCTTCACACAAGGAAATTGATGACCTCCCGTTCACTGCCGATCTCATTTGGGAAGAACAACACGAAGACCCTGAGATTGAAAAAGTGATTAAAGCAATAGCAGAAGCAGATAAAGGGGCTATGGAGAAATACATGGTTCTGGAAGATAAGTTATACCTAACAACCCAGCTGACTGATCAACAAACTCACTATCATATTTACATTCCAGCTTCACTTACTTTGCAGATGTTCCAGGCTTATCACCAGAATCCTCTCAGTGGCTATCTAGGAATTTTCAAGACCTTTAAAAGGCTTCATGATGTTGCATTCTGGCCTGGGATGTTTTCAGATGTCAAAAAGCTCATCAAAGGTTGTGAGAAATGCCAAGTATTGAAGGCCGACAACAAGAAAACAGCTGGGAAAATGCAGCAAACCATTGTTAACAGTCCTAATGAGATGTTAGGAGTTGACATCATGGGCCCCTTTCCTATTAGCTCTCAACAACATGAGATTGTGATTGTGGACTACCACACCTGATGGGTAGAGATTTTATCCAAGCGAAACACAACTGCTCTAACTATTGCACGTCTACTCAGATCAGAAATCTTTACAAGATGGGGAGTTCCAACATACATCCTTTCAGATAGAGGTTCTCAGTTCTACCTGTGAACTATCAAGTTGTCTTGGAAAGAACTGGGGAAGATGTTTGGGATGTTAATGTGTGCAATTTAAAACCTTGCTTGCCTACAGCGGAAGAAATGGACAGAAAAAAAAAAAAAACTTCTGGAAATCTTTTTAGACTCTTTAGATGATGACGATTTCCTTGGCTACCAAGGGGATGTCAACCAAGGGTTGACTTCCCGGGGTGGGGGTGGGGGTGTAACGGATAGTTGCACAGTGACGCAGAGGCGGAGTCCATTCCATTCCGCTACACATTCCTTTCCAGTTTATGTTTCTTGCAAGTTCATTTGAAAGTGTTCGCCTCATTATTCTCCACACAGTGTCCTTAAGGTCACACCCTCCAACCAGGCCTAGGTGATTAATTTAAGGGAAACACATGCTTTTTTTTATCAGTTATCTTCATGCAACATATCAATCAATAATACATCAACACACATTAAAGTCATACTCCACCCCAAAATGAAAATTCAGTCATCATTTACCCACCCTTGTGTACTTTTTCATAGCACCGTATCTACATTTGTGTTATGAAGATTAACAAAAGTCATACCGGTTGTGAACGAAGAGGGTGAGCAATGACAAAATATAAATTTTTTTTGGTGAATCTTCAAATGATATGTTCCCATTGTGGCAAATATACATTAGAAACCACATACACAATGCAACAGTCTGATTTTGAATTTTTCACAAGATAATTAAAAAAAAAACTTTCTCCCCTTAATTTTAATCCCAGCAAACTCACCAATTTTTCCTTGAAATCACTTTCTTGGAATTTCTGCTCCAGTCTCTGGAGGCCCTGTGGGCCTTTCATTGGCAAAAGTCCATCGTCAATGTCAGAAGTTGGAGTTGCTTCGCATAGAGGATGCGCAGAATGGACTGTTGCTGATCAAGAATCATTTCTTGCTTTGTTAGCATCTCACGGATTATTGCAAGGAAATATAATAAGGGTAATTTCATGAGAATATAACATGGACAATGGTAAAACATTTGAAGGGCTACAGCAAGGGGTAAACTTGTTGCCCTGCGAATTACTAAGCTATAGGGCTAGTTCACACTACCCCAACAAATGCCAACAAATGCAGACATGCAATTGGCTGTTGCTTCAGTGCAGTGGATGGGCAGCGTTCCATACCATTAAGGACGCATTCAGGACAGATATCGTTTCCACTAAAAATGTGATGTGGTCACGAGTTTTTGACTACCTCTGTATGTGGTTTCAGTGATCTGCACCCAAAAGTTTTGGATCCTGTTTACAACTGTACTTTGCTAATCACAAAAACACACATCTTTATACCAGGTGGGAATGGGATGTATGCAGTGGTTGACCAACACAAAATTGGCTGATATTTGGAATATAAAACTTTAAGATAAGTTTTCCCTCAAGGCCGTTTGTTTCCCATGCCAAAATCGTTGCCAGTATACATGTGCTCACATCCTTACTGTGGTTTAAAAAACCCACTGAGATGTGAGATATTAAGTGCTGTTTCACTTACCCAATTTGCAAATATTTTTGCAGATAAAACAAGCGATAAATTAATATTGCAAGAAGGAATAAAGTAAAAGTATTCATTATTATTGTTATTATTATTATTATTATTATTATTGTTATTATTTATATATAATTTCATTTTTTGTTATTTCTTGGGTTCTTGTATGAATATTCTAGATTTTGAGAATATATAACTAGATAGGTAAATTTCATCATGACAAACTTTGATGTTGACTTGAGAAACCGTCTGCTAGGGTGTTTGTTAGGCGGTTGCTAGGGTGTTATGGGTGGTTGCTAGGGTATTCTGGGTGGTGCAAGACAGTGTTCCAATACTTTTGGAGCTAGACCGCACACCAATACTTTTAGGCTTCAGACCGTGTGCACTCAGGTGTGTGTAAGTTGACAGTTGGAGCCAGGTTCTGAACATTCCCTTAATGTAAGTCAATGGGAATTTTGGGGAAATTTCATCATCTGCAATGGGAATACTGATGGTCCAACCAGTTTGGGAAAAATAGAGCCTGACCAGTCTGATCAACCTAAAGGACTGTTCAGTTTCTTGGAAGTAGCTTGATTATAAGCTGAAGAAGTTATAACAGTCAGACATTTTTAATGCAAGTAAATGGAAAGTTTGGCCACTTTGAGCTTCCATACCCAAAATTCTGATCACTTCGAAAAGATATAGCAACTTGAGTCAGAACTATCACGATATCCGATACTTCGGTACCAAGTCGGTACCAACATTCTTAAAACGTGACGGTACTTGTTTTTCTGCAGTAGCATAGGTATAGTTATTAATGAAGGTACCAAGGTTGCAATTCTTCCGGAACTGAAGATGGCAGCAAATACGCGCAAGTGTTTTAGTCTGTCCACAAGTGGTAAACATGAAGAAAAACGTCAACAAGCACACGGGAAAAACTACAGAAGTTTAGCTCTGCCGCAACTCGTTGAGCAGCAAAAAGAGGAAAGCTCGTTGAGAGGAAAGCTAGCATCGGTTGCCGGTGTGCATCCGTTGCAATCGTTCATTTCAAACAAAGCGAGGACACACCTGGAATTTGGCGATGCACCTGAAAGACAGTTCCTATATTATGTTTGTTTGAGACAGCTGGCATTGTAGCCGCGAAACCAGCTAACGTTATGCTCCATGTAATGTTTGCGATAGCCAATTATTTGTTAACAACGCTAACGTGTTGCAATTTTATAAACTACCTCATAATGGGCCACCCGGCATCACCATTCAGCTCGTGTCCTGTCAGCTAAATGTAGCCTAATGTCACTAATAATTATTCAAATGTTAATGCTTTTAATAAATCTTTTTGGGCTGCCACCATATCAGTAAATTTAAACTAATGCTTGCATTCAGAGTATAAGGTCGGTGTGTGTGTGTGTGTGCGTGCGGGCACATGTTTAGGAGTGCACCTTAGCACTTGTTATTAGCACTTAGCACTGTTTTATTAGTCATTGTCAGACAATGTTTGATAACTAAAATATCTCACTCTCTCGCTTTGCCAGTATTAGCCAGAGGAAGATGTCCTCCAGGAGTTTATAATTTTATTTTTAATAAAATATAGTGGTTGTAGCTTGAAAGCCCTAGGAGAAGATATTGTTTAAATTTCTAATAATAATAATAATAATAATAATAATAATAATAATAATAATAATAATAATAATAAAAACAATAATAATAATAACAGTAATAACAAATATAATGTGTAATAAATGTTTGTTATATTTCTATATTTCATAGGCAACCTTGCCTATGTCTTGTTTACCATGTTTTAATTCGTTATATTTCTTTATCATCTTCATTATATCTGCATCGGCCACTGAAAAACTCATATTGGTCAACCAGAAAGTATATGGTTATACCTTACTCTTATGCTAACCTCATCATCATGGTGAAGGTTCTTGATCATGTCTGATTACATCAGGGTGTCAAAATTATATCAGACTTTCCAAACCTGACAAACACTGACGCCAAAAAAAAACCCCCAATATCCAAAAACACTGATAGGATTACTACGTTGATCAAACAAACTCCAGCAATTATTTGTTGCCATTCTTTGGGGCAGTTTGAACTAGCTATTATATGCTCAACTACATTCTGCCAATAAGCTGAAACATAACTTGATAAACTTACAGACAATAACTTCAGAGGTAGTGGTCTGATGCATGGTCCTTTGGCGTCCATGTAATGGAGTCTGTTGAGGCCGTGGTGGGTTTGGACCTTAAGGAAAATAAACTACTGTTATTCTTATCTATATTTTCTCCTTATTACTACAACAAGGGGTTAATGTAAACAATTAATTAAAAAAAAACCCATACATACATACATACATACATGCATGCATGCATATATACACATAGTTAGGTCCATATATATTTGGAAACTGACAAGTTGTGTTATTTTGGCTGCTTATCAAAACATTCAAGTTACAGTTAAATAATGAATATGGGCTTAAAGTGCAGTCTCTCATCTTTAATTTGAATGTATTCACATCCACATTGGAGGAAGGGTTTAGGAATTACAGCTCTTTAATATGTAGCCCCCTCTTTTTCAATACTGAAAGCCCTTATGGGTCTCAATTCAAGGGAAATCACCCTGGCAGACAAATAACTATTGCGTGAAACCTCCATGATTACACCAGAGTTGGCATATATATCAAAAACTCAACTACATCTTAAAGATGCACCTTTAAAGAAAATTGTTTAATTTAAATGTTCGCCATTTTACCCCAAAATAGTTCACTTCACCCGGGGTAGCCCAATACTGAAAGCCCCAATGAATCTATGTTCAGGGGAAATTGCTATGGAAATTCAAAGATTTACCCAGAATTAGTGCATTTCACCTAGGGAAGCTCAATACTGAAAGGCCCCATGGTTCTATGTTCAAGGGAAAAGTCTATGAAAGTATGCCATTTTCTCAGAAAATCATTCACTTCACCTGGGGAAGCCCAATTCTGAAAGCCCTGATGGATCTCAGTTCAAGGGAAATCTTTTTGTCCATATACTTTTGGACACTTCAAAAATATTGGATCAAGGGAAACAGGGGATTTTCATTCAAACATGAGGATTTTTATTTAATTATACACAGACATGACTTATATAGACAGACATGACTTTTGTGAGAAAATTCAAGTGCCTATCATGTAAATTCCCTGTCCTTTAAAAGAGTGACTGACCATTAGTTTTGCTGTAGTGTTGAGACCAGAACTTGTACAACATGACATTTTTATTTACCATCAGTGCTTGGACCCCTGCTACTCTCTCCCAAAATTTATTCACATGAAATGATAATTTGCAAAAACCTATCAGTGGTAGACAACTTCAAGTGTCACATTGATGGATAATAAGCGAAAGATAATTCAGAGAGTCAAATTGAATGTCACACTAACAATAAAATGTAATAGAACCTGATATTTGAACTAATCCCTGGGGAATGACCGGTTCTACCAATTAACCAGGACAGACAGACAGACAAAAAATAAAAAGCATGGAATTAAACTACAGTTATAAATGAATAATATATATTCTGGTCTGTGTATTAGGTTCTTTTCAGACTTGTATAATTGTACAAATAATTGTGTAAAGTTTTAGTCTCAAGTTAATATTTGCAACACTTAAATGAAAAAAAAAGGGTACTGGAAGTTTGCCCCGCCCCATCCGATTAATCGAAGGAAAAAAATTAATTTAAAAAATAATTTAAAAAATCAGCCAACTAATCGATTATGAAAATAATGGTTAGTTGCAGCCCCAGTGTACATCTATGTGTATATGCCTGCTCTTTATGAACTAACTCACAGTTTGGGTGTCTGATGCCCCCTCTTCTGTTCCCAGGCACCCCACCCTTCCTTTCTCCTAAGTTCTGCTCTGGACAGTCTCTTGCAAAATGTCCAAATGTCCGTGACTTCAGCTGCATATCTATCTGCCAGTGCTACTGGCCTTAATTTGCAGCATGGACTTAAGTGAGATGAGAGATACTGGGACACAGCCTCTGAATCTTGCTACTTGCACATTGCTATTTATTAATTTTTTTCTGTGTCCATTTGCACAGGAAATGCTTCAATTAGTCGTCGTTGGAGAGCTGAAAGAGAGCTGTGTAGGCTGCATTGCAATCCTGGGTTCAGTCAGCCATTGCTCAGGGCCGGTGGACGAGCATTGCCCCATCAGGCCCTACAATGTCCACCATAGGGACTGTTATCATCTCATGTACAGATCCCTGTGCCTTTAGGGAGGTGTGGTCATATGCTTCAGACAGTTGTTTTGTCCCCCTGAACTTAAGTCCTAAGTGGTGAGAAGTTCTACGTTGCATTTTCTGAGGAATCGGGTAGAGCTTTACATATGTGTATATATGTATATGTAATAAGTTAAGTAAAAACAATAAGTAATTTTATGTTAAATTCAATAGTAAGGTTTCATTTCAACAAGTTTTCATTCAATATTTGTTTTTGTCAAGAAAAATAAAGGACTTTTTATCTACGGCATCCGAGAGAGTGCGTTAATCCAACCCTGGTTCCCCTGTTTCCCCCCCTGTATATGTACATATGTATGTATGTATTTATGTGTGTGTGTGTGTGTGTGTGTGTGTGTATATATATATATATATATATATATATATATATATATATATATATATATATATATATATATATATATATATACACATACACACACACACAGTATCTAACAAAAGTGAGTACACCCCTGAGTGAAAATATCCAAATTGGGCCCAAATTGTCAATATTTTGTGTGGCCACCATACCGTGAGATACTGTATATACAGTAAGTGGAAAAAAGTATTTGGTCCCCTGATGATTTTGTATGTTTGCCCACTGACAAAGAAATGATCAGTCTACAATTTTAATGGTAGATTTATTTGAACAGTGAGAGACAGAATAACAACAACAAAAAAATCCAGAAATGTCAAAAATGTTATAAATTGATTTGCATTTTAATGAGGGAAATATGTGTTTGACCCCTCTTCAAAACATGACTTAGTACTTGGTGGCAAAACCCTTGTTGACAATCACAAAGGTCAGACGTTTCTTGTAGTTGGCCACTAGGTTTGCACACATCTCAGGAGGGATTTTGTCCCACTCCTTTTTGCAGATCTTCTCCAAGTCAGTAAGGTTTTGAGGCTGATGTTTGGCAACTCAAACCTTCAGCTCCCTCCACAGATTTTCTATGGGATTAAGGTCTGGAGACTGGCTAGGCCACTCCAGGACCTTAATGTACTTCTTCTTGAGCCACTCCTTTGTTGCCTTGGCCGTGTGTTTTGGGTCATTGTCATGCTGGAATACCCATCCACGACCCAGTTTCAATGCCCTGGCTGAGGGAAGGAGGTTCTCACCCAAGATTTGACGGTACATGGCCCCGTCCATCGTCCCTTTGATGCGGGGAAGTTGTCCTGTCCCCTCAGCAGAAAAAACCCCCCAAAGCATAATGTTTCCACCTCCATGTTTGACAGTGGGGATGGTGTTCTTGGGGTCATAGGCAGCATTCCTCCTCCTCCAAACATGGCGAGTTGAGTTGATGCCAAAGAGCTCCATTTTGGTCTCATCTGACCACAACACTTTCACCCAGTTGTCCTCTGAATCATTCAGATGTTCATTGGCAAACTTCAGACGGGCATGTATATGTGCTTTCTTGAGCAGGGGGACCTTGCGGGTGCTGCAGGATTTCAGTCCTTCACGGCATAGTGTGTTACCAATTGTTTTCTTGGTGACTATGGTCCCAGCTGCCTTGAGATCATTGACAAGATCCTCCCGTGTAGTTCTGGGCTGATTCCTCACTGTTCTCATGATCATTGCAACTCCACGAGGTGAGATCTTGCATGGAGCCCCAGGCCGAGGGAGATTGACAGTTCTTTTATGTTTCTTCCATTTGCGAATAATCGCACCAACTGTTGTCACCTTCTCACCAAGCTGCTTGGCAATGGTCTTGTAGCCCATTCCAGACTTGTGTAGGTCTACAATCTTGTCCCTGACGTCCTTGGAGAGCTCTTTGGTCTTGGCCATGGTGGAGAGTTTAGAATCTGATTGATTGATTGCTTCTGTGGACAGGTGTCTTCTATACAGGTAACAAGCTGAGATTAGGAGAACTCCCTTTAAGAGTGTGCTCCTAATCTCAGCTCACTGTTTTGCGCAACCCAGACCTGGGCCCAGGATTTGTACCCCTCTCTATCCAGACCTGGACTCAATCCAGTGGTATTAGGGGTCCCCCACCAATGCAGCCGCCACCTCGTGGCCGGTATCTGGGGTTTGAGGCCTCATATCCACCTGCTTCCTATCCAGCCCTGGACTTTTTTAACCAGCAGTATTGCAGGACTTTCACTCACACAACACACACAATTTCATTAAACAGTCTTATGAACCTCATTCATAGCCCTTATACAATTACAAAATTACAATCGGTTCACACTTCTCTTACCTCTTCTCACTCACTCAAGGTTCTTTTGGAGACCAACTTAGTCTTTCTTCCCACCCCGGGGGATTCCCAATTGTAACAACAGACCACTAAAACAGAGCTTTGAAATAACAGGCGTCTGCAATGCCTTCTTCCTACATGGCCTATCTGTTGCTTAGAGAGCGAAGTCCCACGGGAGAGATTACAGACATATAGATCTTAGCCCAGTCCCATCTGGGTCGCCAAATGCTGGCCCAAATTTAGCCTATTACCCAAAAACACTTAAAATGCAACATAGAAGCAAATGCATCTGTAAACCCAGTTGGAGATAGAAAAAAAGACACCAGCCGTGAGTGAAAAGAAGCAAGGGTCCAGATTTATTGGTTCCGTTCCACCACACGAGATCCACACCGATGAGTATTCTCAGAAGTGATCTGACACCCGGAGCTCAAGCTCCAGTATTTATACTGTATTTACACAGTAGATAACCAATATATTTCAGAAAGACTATATCAAAGAGCTCATCTACATTACCATTATGTTTTGAAAAAGGCCTTTCCAATTTACCATTAGGTTCGAAAGTGGAGAGAGACAAAACAATTTAGAAAGACCTTGATCTCAGTTTTATCTCGCGGGGGCAGCTTGACTCAGCTACCCTTATAAATGGCTCCTCATGGTTTTCTCTTAAAATTAAGGCCTTCCTCATGAGACAAGAATCTTCACCATCTGAATTATGAGTAAGTTACATTTTTCTGTATTTCTGGTTTATATTTTATTTTCATATTTGCTCTATATCTCTATTTTATATATAGTTATTCTGCTTGATTTACTGTACTTCTTACTTCATATACTTCATAATATCATTATATTACCCTTCTACTATCCTACATATCCTGCTACTTTTTATAAAGAGTATTTTATAAAGAGTATATATTTTATTATTGTAAGATATTACCCTTATAATAGCCCGTCCTTGACTGTACGAGAGTGTGTGTGTGTGTGTGTGTGTGTGTGTGTGTGTGTGATTGCACTCCTCAGCTCTTATACTTCTTTTTGACTTTTTGACTAATAAACCATAGTGTGTTACTCTTAAAAGATCTTAAAGTGTGAATCCAATTCGTCAATATCCGCCTAATACCGCTTCTGTGTGTCTAGGTGCCCGTCTGGATCTGGATCTGGACACTCTCTATCAGCTCGCGCATCTCACTGCTGACATCATGGTGCTACTTAACGTTCTTCGCAGCACCCCCTCTGGAAATGGAAATGCGGGACCCCCCAATACAGAATCCACCCCGTGAATGTGTGTATTGATGCCTCTACACAGACAGAACCTCCCTCCAGCTTTCAGTCTGAGGAAGATGTCACCTTCTCTGGATCTGGGCTCTGACCATTCTTCCCTCTTCTCACCTGTCAGTCCGCCCTACTCTCAGTGGTCTTCTTATTTCACCTTTGCTGACTATCCCATGTCCCCAGGACGCACCCCATTTTCTTCCCCCTACCGCTCTCCTCAAGATTACGCACCCACCAGCCCTGTGAATTATCAATAAAATTACATATTACTCATACTAGGTCTCCCTCATGTTTATTTCATGTCATTTTTATCTACAACAGGAGCCAGAAATCTTTCTGATTGAGAGGGGGTCAAATACTTATTTCCCTCATTAAAATGCAAATCAATTTATAACATTTTTGACATGCGTTTTTCTGAATTTTCTTGTTGTTATTCTGTCTCTCACTGTTCAAATAAACCTACCCTTAAAATTATAGACTGATCATTTCTTTGTCAGTCGGCAAACGTACAAAATCAGCAGGGGATCAAATACTTCTTTCCCTCACTGTATATATACATACATGGAAAGGAAATTCTCTTATATCATGTACTCTCTTACATTATGAACTGCTATCAAATACCTATGATGAATGTATTCATTTAATTACCTCTTTAAATAAGCTGATCAACTGCTATCCTTGATTATATTATGTATTTCCGTGTCAACATGTCACAGGACTTATTTTGTATTATGACTATGTGCTGTGTGTTTTGTTTCATTCTGTCTGACACCTGGACCAATAGAAACCATCCAGACACTGCTGTTATCAGTGTATATATATACTTTTGGCTTGCATGAATAAAGTGGGATGTCTTTATGAGCATACAAGAAGTCAGTGTGTATTCATTTTAGACCCCCCCAGGCCTGAACGCTCCATGGTAAACCACACTTTCTGAATGTTAATAGAAGTTAATGGTAAAGCAGGCTGGAAGGCATGACGGGCGATCTGACAGGCATAAGGCATAATCTGAGATTCCTGAGATACGTGAAATCTAATATATATACACACATACATACATGTATATACACACACACACACACACATATATGTATATTCATTCATATATATATATATATATATATATATATATATATATATATATATATATATATATATATATATATATATATATATATATATATATGAATAGACGGTAGTGTAAGTGCATAGTGCAAGTGTACAGTACTTAATTTGGGAAACAACTTTAGTATTTACTCTCCGAAGCTTGTTTTGGGAACAGAAGTAATGTAATGAGTAAATGTATCATGTGTAGACCAACCAACTAATCCATAATGAGATTCGTTGACAATGATTTACGGATTGGTTGTTGCAGCTCTAAATATAATATAGTATATAATGTAATACGATAACATTTGCAATCACTATGAAGGAGAAAATACGGAATGCAAAGTGCAGTCTTTATCTATTTATCTTATCTTATTTATCTATATCCCTATTCCATTCATTTCTACTGTTTAGTCATCTGGTGGCCGTGGTTTCGGAGCACGCAGGCACGTCATTCAAACAGAGTGAGACCGACTGTTGAGAATCAGACAGTGCCAGACAGCTCCTTTCAGGTAAATTGAGGTACTTCTGTTGGTTGTGTGAATAAAACACTTTTATTATCACAATTCTGATTAGTGTAGATTTACAACAGGTGCTTATTATTATTAGTAATTATTATTCCTCTAGTTCACTCTTTCAGTGTAGCAACACATACCTTTTACATGTTAAACAAGCTCCATTATTGTATTTTAAACATGGATATGACAGGATAGATCCCTCAGCTTGTCTTAAATTGACTCTTTATGACAATGGGAAACGATTCTTTTACAGTTCCTGTGAATAAAAACTAAAGAGTCTCAAACTCTTATTTATGAGGCTCATACACGGAGCTTTTAGTCATTTAAAGTACTGGAAAACCTTGAAAATAAACTTTAAAATGTTTATTGACATTATGGTGAAAATGAAGCAACGCATGGGAAATGCAAATGTAGTACATCACGGCTGGGGAAAGGTGCTATATAAAAATTGGTTGTGTTTATTATTATTATTAATAATAATAATAATAATAATAATAATAATAACAATAAGAATGTGTGTATGTAATTATAATTATATATATATATATATATATATATATATATATATATATATATATATATATATATATATATATATATATATATATATATATATATAAAAAGCATTTTAATTGAGAAAACATGGAAGATAAGAAATTATCCGAAGAAAATACATTTTAACTACCTTCCCACCCTCAGCATCCAGAATATCAATGATACAGGTCAAGAAGCTATTGTACAAAGGCTAAGACAGATATATCCACATATTTTCAAATACAAGGGTACAATAAGAAACTTTATTGGGCCCACACTGGGGAAATTCCATAAATATTAGAGATGCACCGTTACTAAATTTCTCAGTCATAACCAATAACCGATTATTCAGTTAAGTAAATAAGTAAAGCTTATTCTGATAGCTCAGTTTTGGTTATGCCATGGAAAATAGACCACATTTGGGTAGCTCTGAAAACCTTCTGTCAAACTGTTTGGCTCCTCAGGAGGGGGAGACAAGTCATTACACAAGCTCAGCTAAGTGAGTGTGGGGGAGTGTTGACCGTGTTGATATTGATGAGCAATGGAATTAGCAGTTTTAGAAACTCCTTAACCCATGGTATTGATGCATCCCTAATGATAATAATACATAGTAAAATTAAACAGTGCTTCATGGAGCATTGGGATAATGTTGCTTGTTATTGATTTTTCATCTTTTCCTCCCTAGAGATGCAGAACATGGTGCCGACAAGAGACTCCAGTAGGAGGAAGAGATTTACTCACCAAAGCAGTCTCCAGCTACACCAGCGTATACACAAAGGAGAGAAGCTGTATTACTGCTCACAGTGTGGAACGGGTTTTAATCGAAAGAGTACTCTCCAATGACACCAGTGTATTCACACACCTAAACCCAATTGAGCAGCAATTGTGCCAATTGAGCAGTAAATAAAAGTTGAAATCCTAATCTGGACTGGGGCAGTGGTGACTTAGCCGTTAAGGCTCTGGGGTTACTGACCGGAAGGTCGGGGGTTCAAGTCCCAGCACTGCCAAGCTGCCACTGTTGGGCCCTTAACACTCTGCTCCTGACCGTTCCTCTAATTACTCTGTGATAGGTCTGAGTTTGGTTAAGCCAGGTTTATGCACACTGTAAAAAAGTTTCTTTGGTCATGAGCTGAGAGAGCGACTGAGTATGAATGGAAATGTCTAGCTTTCTCACGCAGTTGATCGTAAATGTTATACGACAGGTCAGAAATGCGCTCTGCCACTGTGTTGGCTGAAAGGCTGATGTTGCTAAACTGACCTTTCTTTTCCAGACAGACTATACTTGCAGCCTGTAACATGCACTATATGATGAGGTGAGGAGTTGGGCAAAATGTTACTTCTAGACAGCCTTCTATTTAATCCCAAATAAAAAGTTTTGCTTCTTTCAAATGTTTGTCGATGTAGGCAATAGAATCAGCAGCTAACAGTAAATAGTTTGTCTAGAAAATAATATGACCTTTATATGAGCAATCACAATAAATCAGCTAATATTAATCAATCAGTCTGGATGTTTTGTGACTGAAAAGTCAAAAATCTAATCTGTGATGTACAGGAAAGTCTTCATGGATGTGTGGCGATCGATAAGATGTAGATCAAAATTGGATGTGTTTGGCTTAAATATGCGATCTGCAGATATTTTTTTTTGTCCCAATACAGTGAGCTGATCATCGACACAAAGCATGAAACAAAGCTTGCTATGTGCACTTGACTATTTTTCACTGTCTTAGATCAAGCCAGTGTTACTTTCAAAGTCTGTAAACTTACTGTGCCTCATGGCGAAGCAAAGAACGTTAACCTGATCTGACCTTAGGAGTAAGTGCAGTGAGTATCAAAAGCTAAAGAAATCAGGTGATGGAACTTGTTACGCTTGGTAATCAGCAATGCTCAGTTGTTGAGGACGTCAGATTCCGCCGTGTGCTGTGCGCTTCCCAATCAAAAATACTTTTCATATGTTCCCATTCTTCAATGGAGGGGAGCGCTGTCCAACAGTTTATACTCATGAAGAATAAGGTCTCTTAATCTTCGAGTTATTTTCTCTTACAGATACTTTGAGACACTCCTGAGTCAGGATGCGCAGTGGCTGCATGAGCAAACCAGTTACGATGTAGAGAATGGGGAGTACTTGTGTCCACTCTGTAAGTGTCACAGTAACACCGTCATTCCTCTCCTGCCCCTCACTGAGACCACCTGCAGGTACTCGCATACAAACTTGTGGTTGTGATTATTCTAAGTGGAGTTGCTCTGAATCCGGACCGCTTAATATTTTAACCATTGCATTGGCGAATTAGTTGTAGTGGCTCTGTAACCAATGAAACTTGCCTATGAAATGCCATGGAAGGGTACAGAATGACACTGTAACAGTGCATACCCCATTCCATTATTCCTCTTATTTATTTATATATTTTATAGCAAGGGAATTGATGATATCTTTAGCTGAATTGCATGTCTTGCCATGTTGAGATCAGAGTATAGAGTTTCTGCTTATGTAAGATGGCTAATCCACTGCTGTTGCAAGATATTTAGTCACACTGACTCAGTTTATTACAGTAAATTTGCCAGTTGTCCCATTGAGTTTTACATTTTCTCTGGTTAAATAGTAAAATGCATGCATGTTTGTAGTTACAGCAATAGTGAGCAGCCAGGTCTGGCTCATTGGCTGAATACAACGTGCCAGCAGATCAGAGCCTTGCACTCTGCTCATAAGAGAGCCAAGCCAACAAGTGAGTCTCATCATATATAGTGCGTGTGCTCCTTATTTGTGTGTTCGTCAGCATTTGGGTGACAGTTACTGTTACAGTAGTTGTTCAGCAGAGACGGTTCCATTTTGGTGAGTTTGCACTTCCATGTGTTGAGCAGTTAGCTTAAGACCCTGGTGGAAGTAACTCTCACTTGAGAGGCTAAGACTGCAGCGTTGATCAAACCAGGTCCACATCGCTCGACCACATGTCCAAGCGTGACAATCCCAGCTGAACAGAACAACTGCATCACAAACGGTCCTGCTACGCGCTCCACGTTGAAACGAGTCCCATACACCACTGGTTCCTTCAGCAGCCACGATAGGGTCTCACAGCCTGGTCTTCTCTGTTTGTAGAGCATCCCCCACGCAGTAAACAGTCCTTGGTAGAACTTTGGGAGATTGTGAAGTTTGTGAGAACTCAAGTCCATCAGCCACAAAGACTCAGCAAGACCCAAATTCCGGCCTCGGGTCAATATGGTTCTGGCCAAGGGTCTCCAGACAAGGTCTCTGGGCCCAACAAGGAACCTCTGAATAAACTGGAGTCGGAAGGCAGTGGCCCTACTGGCGAGATGAAGGAGTCCTTGCCCTCCTTCCTCTTTGGGTAGAAAAAGTACACTCTGCAGGACCCAATGCAAACGGTCCCAGAAAAAGTCCACCAATACTGCTTGTATTTTAGCCAGCAGTTGTGCTGGAGGGTCTACACATGCTAAACGGTGCCACAGCATAGATGACCAAATTGTTAATCACAAGTGTGCGACCCCTGAAAGACATGTGTGGTAAGATCCATTTCCATTTATTTAGACGCCCTTCAACCTTCTCTAAAACATTGTCCCAATTTTTTCTCACAAAAGTATCATCACCAAGATAAACACCAAGATATTTAAAACCACATTTGTTCCAACTCAGCAAAGGAGGTAAAACCAGTTTCTTGCTCAACTCATCGCCGAATGTTATGGCTTCACTTTTTCCCTAGTTAATTTTTGCAGAGGACACGACACCAAAATCTTCAATGTTTTCTACAAGGGTGTCAATATCTTCTTGTTTCTTGCTGATGACAACAACATCATTGGCATAAGCAGATAATATAAAAACCGTTTCACATCCAGGAAGGTTTACACCAGACGCATTAAAATGCCAGTAGGCGCCACTGCATTTCACATCCTTGACAAAGATGGAAACTTGTATAAGGGAATGGTCTGAAATACCAACTGGGTGTATTAAACAGCTTCTCAGTATATTGCTTTGATGTGCGAAGTTTTCAAGCCTTGCCAAAGACAAAGAATTATCCTTTACATGAGCCCAAGTATACTGACGCTGAGTGGTGTGGAAGAGCCTCCAAACATCACATAGATCATTCGCATCGATTAATTTAACCAGACATCCCTTACTGGCTCCATGTGGCTCTGGGTAGTTTCTATCCAGCACTGCGTTTGCAGTGCAGTTAAAATCACCACCCAGGAACATGTATCCGTCATCGCCACAATTACTAATTAAAACACTCTTTCTGTGCCTACAGTTGGAGCATATACGTTGATAAAATTCAATTTGACATTTTCAAATACAGCTTATATTCTTAACAAACGACCCTCAATGATTTCTTCAGTTACACAAGAGATGGGTAAAAATCTCTAGAAAACAAGATGCCAACTCCACCGCTGTTACTGCTCTTATGACTGAGAAATATTTCCCCATCCCATTCCTTCTTCCATGCAGTTTCATTATCCGCTGTGCTATGTGTTTCTTGTAAGAATATGACATTTAGCTTCTTGGCCTTAAACAATCTAAAAAGGGACGCTCTCTTCACATCCTCTCTAGCACCATTAATATTCAAGGATCCCAGCTTTATGTCACACATAGCAAATGATAAGCTGCATTCAAACAGAAACGTGAGATTGATACAAAATAGGGAAAAACAAAATTCGAGACACTTAACCATCATTCACTATTTTCTCTCTAACTTTCGTCATCAGTTTTTTGAGATGATAACCGTCTTGTTCTCTAAAAGTTGGTTGGTCGGTGCTTTCCGTGTTTTTCATAAACATTTTAACAGAATCAAGGAACAATTTTAAATCTGGGAAAAAATCCTCAACTTTAACGAAACGCCTGAATTTCAGTGGAAGGGTAAGCACCCTCCACCTCCATCTGTGAGTCTCCACCTACATCACTTTCTACACTTTCACCCTCTTGTGTGTTTATAAAACCATCCTCTGACTGAGATGAACAGCCCATTGGATTAATCTTTGACACTTTTGCAATTTTTTCAGTGTTTGATTTATTTTCTGGGTTCCTCTTGGTGGATAACTTAGGGAGGTCAGCATCCATGAAAACATCTTCATTAGCCAACACTGACTTCTGCTACTCTAGTCGCGGTGTGACCAACGTTCACCTTCACTTCTAAACCACCCTGTTCTTTCTGTTCTCCCTCTAAGTTCCCCGTCACCTCATTCTCCTGATCGCTATCGTCTCGGGTTTCCTCCTCCGCGGCCTGCACGCTTCCCTGCGGTTCGTCCGGTACCGAGGCCCTGCTTTCGGCTCTAACAGGCGGCGGTTCCTCTGTGTGAGCAGCTGGCCGGCTCTCACCTGCTCTCTCCGGGCACGAGCGGATCACGTGTCCTACAGCGCCACACCCAAAACACTTAATGGTTTCTGATGTTACATGCACGGTATAGTCAAAGTCATCGATTTTAAACTTAAACACCAATTTCAATTCTTCATCGCTCTTTTTAAGAATCATATGAACCTGTCTCCTGAAAGACACGACGTGTTTGAGGTGAGGAGATTTACAGCTGATGGGATTCATCTTTATCAGAGACACTAGTTTACCATATCGCTCCAGCTCTTTTTCCAAAAGCTCTTTTTTTTTTTTTTTTTTTTTTTTTAGAAACGGGGGTACGTTCGAGATAATGACCTTTTTAGCGGGACTTACGAGGGACAAAACTGATACGTAGGAACCTTTAATCACTATTCCGTTCACAAGTACAGGCCATGTATCATCTTATTCTGATCATTCTTTTTTCCAAATTAAAAAAGAATTTTGACAGTGCATCCATACACTCTACAGTCTGAAATCGTGACCTGACCAGAGCTCCTTGTGCGGTAACGTCTAGCAATTTAGTCAATAAATTCTTTTTTTGTTCTTAAATTTTCTATGCATACCTGCCGTCCTGTGTTTTTCATTAACTCTTGAAGCGCCGTTATTTCATCCTCCATGGATTTCATGCAGTGAGTTGTGTCTCTCGTGACATTGGAGGTATACTGTTGACACAGCTGTTTAATTTGCGTTTTGGCAAAATGCCACCACTGTTGCACCGATTTAAAAGAAACCCTTGTGGTTCTAAAATCACTCCAAAAATATTTAAACACATCCTTAAAATGACCGTCTTGCAATAAACTGGTGTTAAAATGCCAATACGCACTCTTATGTTTGAGTTTACTTAAATACACAGTAGAGAGAACCATACAATGGTCCGTAAATCCTACTGGTATAATTACACAACTTATAAAAGCACTTAACTGCTGTTTAAAACCATAAAATTTATTCAATCTGGCCATAGATAGCATATTATTGTGTGCACCCAGGTATACTGCTTTTGCATATGGTGAAAATTTCTCCAAATGTCCACAAGATCATAGGAATTCATTAACTCGACTAACCTTCTACGTGATGGCATATGTGGCTCTACATGATTCCTGTTTATATCCAGCTCTGTACAATTAAAATCCCCCCTAGAATAAAAAAATCTTCAGAGTCACAATTTTTTAGGACATTATCTAAGCTTCGTAAAAATAACATTCTTTCAATGGCTGCGGTCGGGGCATAAACACAAACAAAAACAACACACCTATTCTCATATTGAGCTCTAACCTTTAACAGTCGACCATTTATGATTTCATCAACTTGATAAGAACAGAGAATAAAATTATGGGAAAATAAAATAGCTACTCCCTCACTGGTAGATGTCTTATGACTTAAAAAGGATAACCCTTTAAACTCCCTGGCCCAGTCAGCAGCATTACTGGCGTCTGTGTGGGTTTCCTGAGCAAAGATCACATCAATTTCTTTTGCTTCACCGTTTCAAATAACAAAAATTTTTTATTTCTTTCCCTTGCCCCATTTAAATTCAACGAAGCGATTCAAAACTCACTCATAAATAAGAGGAAAAATAATAGATTTAGGTACATAATGTCAAGGATTGTCTATCACTATCATTATAGACTAACATTACATTGACTTTTGTAAGGATTTTCTTTAGACGGTATCCCTCCTGATCAGTGAAACCCCCTTCTGCCATAAACCCATGTGTTTTTTTAATGAACTGTTCCACATCCGGAAAAACTCGTCTATCCTCACATTCCTAGCATGTTTAGTCTTTTTCAGAAAAGCTTTGATGTTGTCCACGCTATATTCATGGCTCGAAAAGCCACTTAAATTTACACTACATGTAATACTACAGTCGGAGGCTTCACTCTCACTCTCTACCTCCACAGAATTCAGCTCCTCTGCAACATCTTTCCTCTTAGCCTGTGCATGAGGATGGTTTCTCCGTCTCTTTCTCTGGGGCACCTTGAACACATTCTCTTCTGTATCCATATGAGAGCTATCATCCGCAACTTCATCAACAATGGACAGATCCACACTATCTAGTGACACCGTACTGTCCCGTGTACCCTTATCACCTAAATCCTGCTCAGTCTCAGCTTTCTCTTCTTCACCTGGTTGAACACCGACCCCCTGGTGAGAGGGGCCAGCTTCAGGTGTCTCCACCTGAGAAGGTACTGCTGCTCCCTCTCCTGGTGTGTGGGCCCCATCCACCCCAACACCCTCTCCAGCAGTAACTTCGTTACCAGCGGCCTCGTTAGTATCATTACGATTTGTGGGATTTACCCGTTTTTCCGGACAGGCCCGCAGCAGATGACCAGATAAACCACACCCACAACACTTCATCGTTGTAGTTGTAGCGTAAATAACATAATTAAAATCTTCCACCTTTACATTGAGTGTCAGATCCAGATCATCATTATCCTTCAGAACCATGTACACAAACCGTCTGAAAGACACGATATGTTTTACACGAGGGGATTTGATCTGGGAGACCAGTTTACATTGCGGGATAAAGTTTGTGACAGAACCTCGTCCTTAATAAAAGGAGGAACATTCGACAGGATGACTTTTTTACACGGGGTTGATAAAGGAAGCACTAAGTGGAACACATCATCAATCACAACTCCACTGTCCACCGTTTCGTTTGCCAACTCCACCGTTTTCAGAAACAGCACGACGGCACTATTCATCCGGGCTGCAGACAGAATGTTGTCGTATCCTACACTCTCCCCCACAGCCAGACTAACCTCCTCAACGCTGGCGGTAGTGGCTACTTTAATAGCATGCCGCCGCGTGAGGGAATCATGCTTCCCAAAACAACACGGAAACAGCCGCCCAGGCCAGTGAGAAACACATACACAAACACACACACAAACAAACACAAGCGTTCACACACGCACAACAAACAACAGTAGATTTAAACTCTCTCAGAAACCAAAGACCTAAAGGAAATCGTATTTCTTAAGAAAAAATAGATAGAAAAATGAACAAGCGAACTTTGGAGCAGCGGCCTCGGCCACGCTCCGCACACACTCACTCACTTCCGCTCCGACTCCGCCCACTCACTCAGTCCATGTGCACGAGAGAGAGAGAGAAAGAGAGAGAGAGAGAGAGAGAGAGAGAGAGAGAGAGAGAGTGTGTGTGAGAGATAGAGAGAGAGAGTGTGTGAAAGATAGAGAGAGAGAGAGCGTCTGAGAGATAGAGAGAGAGTGTGAGAGATAGAGAGAGTGTGAGATAGAGAGTGTCAGAGAGAGAGAGTCTGATAGATAGAGACTTTGACTTTTACAATCTTTTATTTTTAACAAAAGGTCACATTATGCACATTAAAGTCAAATGTGACTCAATATAAAAATAAATAAATATTTAGAGAGCATTAAAAAAACATAAATATACAGGTAATAAATTAGGTAAATAAAACATATCAGCACAACAAAAGGCTAGTCGTTAAGAACATTATCAGCCTAATGCTGGTGTAAAACAAAGTTCTCCCTCCACTACAGAACACAGAGCCTCCTCGCAACACCACACTGCCTTGAACATCTCAAGTCTCCCATACTATTGCAAAAGTTAAAATCGATCAGAATCCGTGATTTGATCAATCTAGAGAGAATTTTTCTGGCATCGCAGTCTGTGTTCTGTGCCACTTTGTTTTTCCTGCTTAGGTATATCGACATTTTTGCTTGACCAAAGATAAAATTGATCAGCTGACACTTAAACCTGTTCTTTCTGACGTATTTAAAACCAAGGATAAAAATCTGAAAAGTAAAATCCACATAAAATAACCTCAGGTTGTTTTTTAAAAATACCAACAATGGCTGCAACCTGGAGCACTGTATAAAAGCATGAAAAACAGTCTCTCTCTGTGAACAGAATGGACATTCCTGTGTGACCTCAGGGTTTCAAATGGAGATAAAAGAATTCACAGAAACAATTCCATACAAAACCTCCATTGGAGGTCAGCAAATTTTTTAGTTAAGGGTGGTTTGTAAAATGCCCTCCACTCCGGTTTAACATCATTAAAACCCAGTACAGCTCGCCATGGGGTGTCCACTCTCCCATTCAGCTTTTTCTTATTTAAAACTTTCACGCAGGCTTTGTACAGGAGCTTGCCGGTCACTGTCTCAATGTTCATGTCACTGTTGAACTCCAGCAGGGGGCCACCACACCCATCTAGATCTGGAGCGATGCCCAGCTGGGGAAAAGGTTCCTCTTCTGTAGGTCCAGTCTTGCTTGTTTCATTGTTCATCAGCTGAGCACGCTCCTCTGACGTTAGGGTGGACCTCCAGCAATGTAGGAGCTTGTTCACAACACGTAGCGACCGTAGTCCCAGGCTCGCTGCTAAGTCCTCAGCCCGTGACAGGTCCGTTCCTGTGATGTTCACCAGCTGCCGGAGTGTCACAATCCCCGATGAGACCAGAACTCTGGATAATGATGGGGTAGTAACACCAGAGATATCTAATCTCCCACCATTCACCAGGGGTTCCTCCAGAAGCCAGTGTGGTGTTCTGCACCCTTTGATTTGTTTTTTTAAAAAAAGTCCATGTTTTAAAAAGCCCACGATAAAAAACTGGTAATCCAGCAAGGTCTAACGTTTTTGTGTCCATTAAAAACAAAGTTCTGTCTAATCCCAGTCCTCCTACTGTGTGTAACAGCCTATAAGCTGCTGCTCTCCATACCAATCTCTCAGGTCCAGTGAGGAGTCTCTGGATGAACTGGAGTCAGAAAGTCGCAGTTCTGCTGGCTATATGGACCAGCCCCTGCCCCCCCTCCTCCTTGGGCAGGTGAAGGACACTTTGAGGGATCCAGTGTAGTTTGTCCCAGAAGAAGTCCACTAGCAGGGCCTGGATGTTTGAGAGCAGGTTTGGTGGCGGATCCACACATGCCAGCTTGTGCCACAGGGTTGATGCTGCCAGGTTGTTGATGACCAGCGTGCGTCCCCTGTAAGACACTTTTGGGACCAACCACTTCCACCTGCTCAACCTGCCCTTTACCTTCTCAAAGACACCTTCCCAATTTTTATTTAAAAACTCAGTGCTGCCTAGATAAACACCCAAGTACTTAAAACCACCCTTTTTCCACGCCAAACCAGCTGGTAATGTGGGCTGCCCACCACCCCACTCTTCACTTTTGGCCCAGTTGACCTTGGCAGAAGATAAAATCTCAAAATCTTTTAAAACATCAATTAAAATATTCACATCAGTTTGTGTTCCCAGCATTACGACTAAGTCATCTGCATATGCTGAGAGACACAGAAGCGCTGGATTGAGATATCTTAAAACCAGAAAGTTGATTTCTCAGTTTACATAAAAGAGGTTCAAACGCTAGGGTATACAGCATGCCTGACAGAGAACAGCCTTGTCTAATACCTCTGTAGACTCTAAAAGGGGCACACAAACCACCATTAACCTTCAGTACACTCTCAATTTGACTGTAGAAAGTCTTGGCTATGAAACCTGGGTTGAAACCAAAGGTTTCCAGCACCTTCCACAAGTAATCATGTTCAACCCGGTCAAAAGCCTTTTCCTGGTCTAGAAAAATAAGGCCAGTCTTTAATCCCAATAGCCTGGAAACGTCCAAAATGTCACGAATTAAATGTATATTATCAAGTATAGACCTGCCGGGTACACAGTACGTCTGGTCAAGGTGAGTGATTTGCTCCATTACCTTAGTCAGTCTTGAAGCTAGCGCTTTTGAGAGCAGTTTGTAGTCAGTGCACAACAGTGAGACCGGGCGCCAGTTCTTCAAATGCGTCAGGTCTCCCTTTTTGGGCAGGAGGGTCAGGACGGCTCTCCTGCAGCTCAATGGGAGTTCACCTCCCTTCACACTGCCTAGCAACACTTCTAGCACATCCTGCCCTATAACTGTCCAGAAGGCTTTGTAGAACTCTACAGGGAGACCGTCTATGCCTAGCGCCCTTCCATTCTCCATCCCTTGGAGAGCTTCATAGAGCTCTGCTCGAGTTAACTCTATGTCCAGATCGCTGGCCACATGCTCTGGGAGTTTTGGCAGGTCTTTAAGGAAGCTCTCTTCTACTGTCTGTGCCCCTGACTGCTCACTGCTGTACAGCTTCGAGTAGAAGCTAACTGTCTGCTTGCGAATTTCAGCGGGATCTGACAGAAGATCTCCTGATTCTGTTCGCACAGCATGTATGGATCTTTTCTGTCCATTCTTCTGCTCTAGACCAAAAAAGAACTTAGATGGAGCATCCATCGCATTCATGCTTTTAAAGTGTGAGCGGACCAGTGCCCCCTGTGCTGTGATGCCCAACAGGTCATTCATTTTAGCTTTTTTACTTTTGAGGGCTTCAATATGCCCTCGATCTCCTGTGGTCTCCAGACACTGGAGTTCCACTATTCCAGTCTCCAAAGCTTTCAGAGATCTGACAATGTCTCTCGTGACATTAAGAGTGTACTGTTGACAAAATGCTTTAATTTGAGCTTTGGCCACATCCCACCACTGTTGTATAGAACTAAAAGCCATCTTTTCATATTTAAAAACATTCCAGAAATAAATAAAAGATTCTCTAAAATTAGTGTCCTCTAAAAGTGCAGTATTAAAATGCCAGTAAGCACTTTTTGGTTTTACATTTTCTTTACTGACAACACACTGCACCATACTGTGATCAGAGAGGCCTACTGGAACAATAAAACATTTAGTAAAAAGTGTCAGCTGATGTTTAAAACCATAAAAGCGATCTAGTCTTGCCAGGGAGAGTGTGTTGTCTATGGAGTGGGCCCACGTGTACTGCTTCTGGTTTCTATTTAAATTTCTCCAAATATCAATCAGTTCGTGAGCCTCCATCATCTCCCACAGACGCTTACGGGAGGCTACATGAGGTTCTGTGTGGTTCCTGTCCAAGTTGTCTGTTGTGCAGTTAAAATCCCCACCCAGTATTAAAATATCGGCAGTGTTGCAGTCAGCAATGACATTGTCTAGTTTATCTAAGAAAACCATTCTCTCCACTGCACTGGTGGGAGCGTACACACAAATAAAAACAAAGCTCTCATTCTCATAGATAGCTCTTACTTTTAAAAGCCTCCCATTTAAAACCTCAACTACTGTATAAGAACTGGGAGTAAAATTGCGAGTAAACAGTAGGGCAACCCCACCACTAACTGATGTATTGTGACTTAAAATTGCCAGCCCACCCCACTCCTTCATCCAGCTAGTAGCATTATTGACATTACTATGTGTTTCTTGCAACATCACTACATCAATACGCTTCTGCGTTAGTAACTCATATAGTTTTACATGTTTTTCATGTTCTCTTGCCCCGTTAATGTTTACACTTGCAATACGAATCCCACTCATAAGAACAAGGTGTAGATAAAACAAGCAGATGATAAAACCCATTTTAATATAAAACACACCAAACACTCTACTGGTCATCATCAGAAGTTTCTCTGCTGACTTTAGTAATGAATTTCTTCAGACGATAAATCTCAGTGTCAATAAAAGCTCCTTCCCTTCTAAAATGTTTGACATCATGGATAAACTGCTTCAAATCTGGGAAATGTTCTTCTACTACAATGTTCTTTTGCCATTTGGTATTCCGTAAGAACTCCTTAATGCTCTCAGCACGGTATACAACTTCTCGCTTTTCTTCCTGAGAGCCAAAGTTAAAAACAGAATCTGACATGTAATCATCGCTGTCTGTTTCTTTTTCGTCCATTTTAGTGTCTCTTTTGGCCTGTTTGCTCCCTTCTTACCTCGTTTCTTCTGCTTGTTCGGTACTTTAAACATGGGTTCGTCCTCCATCTCCACGTCTCCCCCATCCCCCGGCGTAGTGACTGGTGCTTCTGAGCGACTGCTCTGCACCCCTGTACCTGCCTCTGCCAGCGCAGGTATCTCCAGCTCTGCACCAGAATCCACTGTGTCTTTGTCAGTCAGACAAGGATTCTCTAGTTCAGGCAAGCAGGACTTCTCTGGAGCCACTTCAGTCAAGCAGGGCTTCTCTGGGGTTGGTATATCCTTCGTGGGTTCCTGGGCTACAGGCTGACATTGGGGTTCGCTCTCACTAGGCTCTGGTGCAGTAGCAATTCCAGGGCTTTCAGCAGCGGGCTGAGCTGCAGCCGCAGGGGGAACGGCTCCAGAAGGCCCAGCTACTTCCTGCCCCGGTCGCTCAGAAACACCAGGGTCACTCTGTCTCTCAGGACAGGCCTGGACAAGATGTCCTATTTTGCCACATTTAAAACATTTTATGTCTGTGTCTGTAGATACAAAAATGCTGTAGCCATAGCCTTCTACACTGAATTTAAACACTAGGTTCAGTTCCTCTACACCATCTTTCAGAATCATAAAAACCATTCTTCTAAAAGACACCAAGTGCTTAACTAGTGGGGACTTACAGCCAAGGGGGATTTTCTTTATGGGGGAGACCAACTATCTAGACAGTTCTTTGGATATTATCTCATCGGAGATGAAGGGAGGGACATTAGACAGTATAACCTTTTTGGATGGGGAACTTAAGGAAGAGACCATCGTTAGCTCATTATTGAGCACAATTCCTTTCTGGACTAGCTTGTTTGCTCTATCAACGTCATTCACAAAGACTACAATTGCACTGTTCATGCGGGAGGCAGAGACAATGTTCTCATGTCCCACCACTTCTCCTACCGCTAACACACACTCCTCCACACTCGCCCTGCACGCCACCCTCACACCGTGCCGGCGAGTCAAACTCTCATACAGCCGCGTGTTTGGAGCCGCCATGCTCCTCTACCGCGACACACACACACACACGCACGCACGCACACGCACGCACGCACTTACTCGCTTTCACACTCGCTCACACACACACACACAAATAATTGATCCGAGATGTTTACACGGAAAAAAACTGCATCAAATGCCGAAAAAAGCTGGCGAAACGCCAACCGCTCTCACACGCTCAACACGCCACACTCGCTCCACTACCGCGCATGCGCAGAGAGAGAGAGAGAGAGAGAGAGAGAGAGAGAGAGAGAGAGAGAGCGCAAGATAGAAAACAGAGACGATTCATGCTGATCTGAAATGTCACATGTAAATATGGTGAGAGGAGAGAGATAAAAAGACCTAGCAAGTGTACACACACACACACACAGATACCTACAGAATAACACAGTTCTCTCTCTCTCTCTCTCTCTCTCTCTCTCTCTCTCTCTCTCACACTCTCACACTCTCTCTCTCACACACACACACACACAGAGGAAGCCAGAGGACATGCCTTAACTGGAGCTGACAGTCAAGCCACACCTCCTTCACTGGTACTGTTACACACAGAAGCCACGCCTCCTTCACTATTTCTGTTAAATAGAAGCCACGCCTCATTCACAGGTTGGTTAAACACAGAAGCCATGCCTCCTTCATTGTAACTGACAATCACAGAAGCCATGCCTCCTACAATGACACCTAAGCCATGCCCCCTTCACCAGTTCTGTTAAACACAGAAGCCACGCCTCCTACACTGGTCACAGAAACCACGCCCCATTCACTGGTTCTATTAAACACAGAAGCCACGCCTCCTACACTGGTCACAGAAACCATACCCCATTCACTGGTTCTATTAAACACAGAAGCCACACCACCTACACTGGTCACAGAAACCACGCCCCCTTCACTGGTTCTATTAAACACAGAAGCCACACCACCTACACTGGTCACAGAAACCACGCCCCCTTCACTGGTCCTGTTAAACACAGAAGCCACGCCTCCTACACTGGTCACAGAAACCACGCCCCTTCACTGGTTCTGTTAAACACAGAAGCCACGCCTCCTACACTGGTCACAGAAACCATGCCCCTTCACTGGTCCTGTTAAACACAGAGCCATTCTTCCTTGACTGAGCTTGAGTAGTGTTCATTTTGGACTGTAAGAGGTGCAGAGCTGCACATAGCTGGTAAGGCGCAGTCACAGGGGACGCTACTCTTGCATCTGGAGTCCTTTCATTTCTCTCTTCCTCTCATCCTTCACTTCCAGACATCACTCTGTCATCCTCCTCCATTACGACAGCTGTGTTCTTCTGGAGAAGCCTGTGTGTGTGTGTCATGTGCGTACACACACCCACATATAAACAAAGTGTGACAGACAGAAAGTGAGAAAGACAGGGAACATATGTGTGTGTATGTGTGTGTGTGTTAGTTGGAGGTTTTATGACCTTGTTAAAACTCATTGCATTATTCCCGGCTGAATTCATGCAAAGACAGAGAGAGAGAGAGAGAGAGAGAGAGAGAGAGAGAGAAAAATGGCAACAGTGGAAGAGAAAAAGTGAGAAAGAGAAACAGAAAGCGAGAGAGATGGTGAGAGTGTGAGAGAGAAATAGTGAGAAAAGAGAGACAAAAGGAGAGAGAGAGACAGCTTTATTTATTTGACTAAGATTAGTGTCTCGTGCTCAGTAGTTTAAACGTGTGAGGTCTGCCTCCAGCAAACTCCTCCTATTTCACAGGTACTGTTATACGATCAGAAACATACAGAGTACAGAGTGTTCTGGATTTCCAGGTTTTATGGAGACACGTGGGAACCCTGTATAGCCTTTTTCTTACAAGCTGGATGCTGTTTAGTTCAGAAGAACGGCCATGTTACAGAGAGAACAGTCGAACATACACATTTCATTTGAGCAGCAAGCCAAAGACCGTGATAGACACAATGCCTTATAATAACATAATAATAACAATGTAACTCTCTTGGCACTCACACACAGACACACACTCACACACACACACACACACACACACACACACACTCACACACACACACACACACACACACACAGAGTGCGTGGAGCAGACCGTGCTGGTTATCAGACTCCGCACTGCCAATTTTCCATTAACACTTCATTCCTTTCACACATGAGCAACAGCACGGGTCAGTGTTGCCAAAACAATTACATGAGAACCTGATGACTCGCTACATTGTGTGTACACACACACACACACACACACACACATACACACAACCATGCATGCGCACACTGACTGAGCTATAAAGAAATGAAACACAGAGAGCTTAATGAGATGAAAGTTGGCCGGTTACCTAGCAACTAAACAGGTAAGAAATGGTGTAACCGTCAACACGTGTGTGAAAGAGAGAGAGACAGAGAGAGAAAATATTCATTTCTGATTGGCTAAGGTCCAATACTAAAAGAAGTATATGCCAAAATCATATGCTCATCGTGAAGTCATAAAAACACTGTTGCTAGGCAACTGAGAAACATGTTGCAGTTGGTAAGGCGGACACTTTAGCTAGCTGGGCCATAGCTATTAAGACGTTAGTAAGGATGTAAAGACGGAATGATGGTGGAAACACAACAGAGCTACAGGAAATAGACATTTCACTCAGATTTGTAAATAAATTCCTAAGAAAAGACAATGTATTGCTAAAATTACACTTTAATTACACACAGCATCAACTGCTAACCAAACTTCTACTAACCAAACTTTCTTGTAGAAACCTCTTATAAACACAGTGAACGTTGGAAACCATTCGAAAGTACCATATTTTATGATATTAGAATGTAACCATGGCAACAAACAACTAACATCAAGGTTGCTGTTTACATTTCACCATGGTTGTTAAATTAAACTATCCTCAAATCTTGAGGTGGATGGGCTCCATCAGCAGATCGTTACATCAGGCTTCGCTCTTGTCAGGCAGGAACAGGAACCTGACACAGCTGGAGACTGGAAGGTGACGTTTTTCCAGTCTTCAGCTGTATTTTGTTTATTTTCGGTGTCGGTCTTCCGCCTTCGTCTGAAAACACATACGAAATAGAATTCACACACTGCAAGATCACAGCCAGGTTCTGTTTCACACACACCTGAGAGGAGATAAACCAGCTGAACTTTCTAATCTTACATTAAACATCCAACAAGCAGCTTTCGGGTCACAGTGAGATATTAATGACAAGTTCCTGTAACACTTCTTCTGCGCTAAACTCGAACCTGAGGGTGACGACGGCATCTCAAACTAAAACAACTTCTATCTACAAAGCTACAGTGAAGAAGAGTTACTCTGACCGGGGGAGCTGGGGTATTTCAGTGTAGTACCTTCTGCTCAAGGATCAGTCGTCTCATCTAGGCCTGCGCGAGCTTGTCCTCCTAGTCTGCACGTTAAACGCAGTCAGTCAAACCGGTGCGTAATGAACGTGTAGAGAGAGAGACAGAGACTAAGAGTGAATAAGTTCAGACGTTACTTTAACGCATCTGTTATCTGAGTAATGAGTGCCTTGACCTCCAGTGGGGCCTGGAGAGGTAGGAAGCGTGAGGTTAAACACTGTGACTGTAAATAAACACTGAAAAACAAGTGTTGACTCCGAGCATGCACTTACCACAATTTCCAGCCTGAGCCTATCGATCTCGGCACACAGAGCCGCCTCTCTCTCAGCGCGCAGAGCGTCCAGAGCCGCCTCTCTCTCAGCACGCAGAGCGTCCAGAGCCGCCTATCTCTCAGCGCGCAGAGCGTCCAGAGCCACCTCACTCTCAGTGTGCAGAGTGTTCAGAGCCGCCTCTCTCCCAGCGTGCAGAGCGTCCAGAGCCGCCTCTCTCTCAGCGCGCAGAGTGTCCAGAGCCGCCTCTCTCTCAGTGCGCAGAGTGTTCAGAGCCGCCTCTCTCCCAGCGTGCAGAGCGTCCAGAGCCGCCTCTCTCCCAGCGTGCAGAGCGTCCAGAGCCGCCTCTCTCTCAGCGCGCAGAGTGTCCAGAGCCGCCTCTCTCTCAGTGCGCAGAGCGTCCAGAGCCGCCTCTCTCTCAGCGCGCAGAGCGTCCAGAGCCGCCTTACTCTCAGTGTGCAGAGCGTCCAGAGCCGCCTCTCTCCCAGCGTGCAGAGCGTCCAGAGCCGCCTCTCTCCCAGCGTGCAGAGCGTCCAGAGCCGCCTCTCTCTCAGCGCGCAGAGCGTCCAGAGCCGCCTCTCTCTCAGCGCGCAGAGCGTCCAGAGCCGCCTCACTCTCAGTGTGCAGAGCGTTCAGAGCCGCCTCTCTCCCAGCGTGCAGAGCGTCCAGAGCCGCCTCTCTCCCAGCGTGCAGAGCGTCCAGAGCCGCCTCTCTCTCAGCGCGCAGAGCGTCCAGAGCCGCCTTACTCTCAGTGTGCAGAGCGTCCAGAGCCGCCTCTCTCCCAGCGTGCAGAGCGTCCAGAGCCGCCTCTCTCCCAGCGTGCAGAGCGTCCAGAGCCGCCTCTCTCTCAGCGCGCAGAGCGTCCAGAGCCGCCTCACTCTCAGTGTGCAGAGCGTCCAGAGCCGCCTCTCTCCCAGCGTGCAGAGCGTCCAGAGCCGCCTCTCTCCCAGCGCGCAGAGCGTCCAGAGCCGCCTCTCTCTCAGCGCGCAGAGCGTCCAGAGCCGCCTCTCTCTCAGCGCGCAGAGCGTCCAGAGCCGCCTCACTCTCAGTGTGCAGAGCGTCCAGAGCCGCCTCACTCTCAGTGTGCAGAGCGTCCAGAGCCGCCTCTCTCCCAGCGTGCAGAGTGTCCAGAGCCGCCTCACTCTCAGCGTGCAGAGCGTCCAGAGCCGCCTCTCTTTCTCAGCATACAGAGCGTCCAGAGCCGCCTCTCTTTCTCAGCATACAGAGCGTCCAGAGCCGCCTCTCTTTCTCAGCATACAGAGCGTCCAGAGCCGCCTCTCTCTCAGCGTGCAGAGCGTCCAGAGCCGCCTCACTCTCAGCGTGCAGAGCGTCCAGAGCCGCCTCTTTCTCAGCGTGCAGAGCGTCCAGAGCCGCCTCTTTCTCAGCGTGCAGAGCGTCCAGAGCCGCCTCTCTCCCAGCGCGCAGAGCGTTCAGAGCCGCCTCTCTCTCAGCGCGCAGAGCGTCCAGAGCCGCCTCTCTCCCAGCGCGCAGAGCGTCCAGAGCCGCCTCTGTCTCAGCACGCAGAGCGTCCAGAGCCGCCTCTCAGCGCGCAGAGCGTCCAGAGCCGCCTCTCTCTCAGCGCGCAGAGCGTCCAGAGCCGCCTCTCTCCCAGCGCGCAGAGCGTTCAGATCCGCCTCTCTCTCAAGGCGCAGAGCGTCCAGAGCCGCCACTCTCTCAGCGTGCAGAGCGTCATCTTCCTCAGTTATGAATTGTCACTGAATCAATTCTGAGCCGGTGAATTTACTGATTCACTGTATTAATTCTGAACAAGTTTGAAGTACTAATTTGCTGTATTAGTTCCAAACTGCTTGATTAACTGATTCACTGAATCGATTCTGAACTGTTTAATTTACTTAATTTACTGATTCACTGTATTAATTCTCTGTTCTGTTTGTGTAACCAGTTAAATGAATCAGTTCTGAGCTTGCCCAGTTCACCAATTTATCACTTTTCTGTTCCGGACAACTAACATACCTCACCAATTTATTAGATCGGTTTTAAGTTTGATTAATTTACTAATTTATTGTATAGTTTAAGTGTTCTGAAGGAGTGTGATTCACAGGTTCAGGGTAGGAAAACTCTGCTCTAAAACTTAACTTGAGTCAGTAATTTGATAGAGATTCACTTGGTCAGTTCTGAACTCTTTGCTGTGCTGATTAACTGTGCCGATTCTTCTGAACAACTGATCCAGATTCTGTGTAATGAATCAGTGAATCCAATTAGCTCAAAATATGTTCAAAACTGATTCACAGACAGTCAGACTGAAGCAAAATCAATCAACTAAAGACATACTGTCAATAACTAGTGGTGTGTGTGTGTGTGTGTGTGTGTGTGTGTGTGTGTGTGTGTGTGTGTGTATACCTGGTAGGCATCTGTGGCTGAAGCCACGTATTTCTCCACCGCTCCTTCCACAAACAGTGCTTTCTCAATTCAGAAACCAGACTCACTGAGGCGCTGCCCAGGAGGTCAAAGGGCTTCTCTTCGTAGATCTCGATGAAGGAGCACACAGAAGCTCTTTGCTACTGCAGCCTGCACGTGTGCGCGCACACACACACTTACAATATTGTGTAACATGACCAGAACATCCGGCTGATAAAATCCCAAAATGCACTGCAACAGATTAGTGTCAAATGATGTACCATAGAAAATGAAGATTACCCACAATGCACTTTTAATGTAAGCAGTGCAGAATTTAAAACACAGAGGTGACCTCAGTGATGACTGGGGTGGGTCTATGTACAAGTGGGCGGGCTTATTGAAGAGCAGGTGGGTCTGTGGACGAGTGGGTGGGCTTATTAACAAGCGGGTGGTCTGTGGACGAGTGGGTGGGCTTATTGACGAGCGGGTGGGTCTGTGGATGAGTGGGTGGGCTTATTGACGAGCAGGCGGGTCTGTGGACGAGTTGGTGGGCTTATTGACGAGCGGGTGGGTCTGTGGACGAGTGGGTGAGCTTATTGACGAGCGGGTGGTCTGTGGACGAGTTGGTGGGCTTACTGACGAGCAGGCGGGTCTGTGGACGAGTTGGTGGGCTTATTGACAAGCGGGTGGGTCTGTGGACGAGTGGGTGAGCTTATTGACGAGCGGGTGGTCTGTGGATGAGTTGGTGGGCTTATTGACGAGCGGGTGGGTCTGTGGACGAGTGGGTGGGCTTATTGAAGAGCAGGTGGGTCTGTGGACGAGTGGGTGGGCTTATTGACGAGCGGGTGGGTCTGTGGATGAGTGGGTGGGCTTATTGACGAGCGGGTGGTCTGTGGACGAGTTGGTGGGCTTATTGACGAGCGGGCGGTCTGTGGACGAGCGGGCGGTCTGTGGACGAGTGGGTGGGCTTATTGACGAGCGGGTGGGCTTATTGACGAGCGGGCGGTCTGTGGACGAGCGGGCGGGCTTATTGACGAGCGGGCGGTCTGTGGACGAGTTGGTGGGCTTATTGACGAGCGGGCGGTCTGTGGACAAGTGGGTGGGCTTATTGACGAGCGGGCGATCTGTGGACGAGTGGGTGGGCTTATTGACGAGCCGGCGGTCTGTGGACGAGTGGGTGGGCTTATTGACGAGCGGGCGGTCTGTGGACGAGTGGGTGGGCTTATTGACGAGCGGGCGGTCTGTGGACGAGTGGGTGGGCTTATTGACGAGCGGGCGGGTCTGCTGTCGTGTCTACAGACAGGAGGGTGGTGCAGGTAGCGTGTTTGATGTGAGGTTGAATGTAACAGCTCACCTCCGCCCCCACTCTGCTCATGAGGGATTACAAATGCTCAATGCTATGAGGAATAACACCATGCAGCTGATCAGAGAAATCCGTCAGCTCGTTCGGCCCTAAAACACACACACAGGGATTCATTAGCACTGTACACTAACATGCTGACGGATCCTCAGTGTGTGTGTGTGTGTGTGTGTGTGTGTGTGTGTGTGTGTGTGTGTGTATAAAACTCACCCAGCATGGGAAAGGTCTTCCCTGAACCTGTCTGTCCACTGCATCAGCGGGAAAATAAGGAGGAAAAAGATCAATCACTCTAACACCAGATTTTGTTTGATATATATATAGTTTTGAAGCTGACTGATTATTGCGAGTAAAGAAACTGCATGTTGTTCTGTACAGTCTGGAGACTCACTATGCGAATATCGTGCCACTGTAACCATGCATGCACGACTCCACGATGTTTTTAGCGACTAAGGAGAACATGTATTCCTGCAGGACAGATAAACACACACACAGCAGTTAAAACAGTTTACTCTTTAAAAAAGCCCTAAAAACACAAAAACATGATAAAGCTGAAGGTTTAAATAAACCACAATAATACTAATAAAACCTTTAAGACCATAAACGTTGAATCTCTTTTGGTGAATCAAACTTACTGAACTCGCCGATATGATTCACTTCAGTGAGTTGACTCATTTAAACTATTTGTTGTAGGTATTTTGTTTGATTCACTCTTCGCTTTCGCTCCTCTCACCTGAGTCGCGTCCATGTCCGCCACATGATCGTAGGTGAAGTTTCGCGGCTTGGATTTGGAGTTCAGACGCAGCGTGTGATCCGAGGTCACCGTTAAACATAAATCCTGGTCTCCGTCTGTCCTCAGCCGGCCTTGGGTCAAAGGTCGCACGCGGACGTACACCTTCATTGCTGTTATTGAAGAAGATAAAAAAAAAATTTAAAAAAAAAGACATTTATTTTCAAGATTAACCAAAGAAGAGACAAATGTGCAATATGCATGTTTTAGACAAACTGACTTTCACATTTCACCAAGTCATTGAGCTAAAGATAAAGTTTAACATTTTTCTAGAGTTCTGTTTTTATATAAAGAAACACAACTGTCCAAGAAATGATTCACTGATTCACTGATTCAATCCTCTGAACTGACTGATTTAGTGATTCATTCAAATGATTCATGTTCAGCCCTTTAGCCATTTCCAAACGAGATTTTGTGCGCATCGCAAATCGGTTACCTTTTGTGTCCCTCAAATCTTTGTGTTATGGGACAATGAAATGAAACTTGCCAGCCAGCTGTTATTTTAATTCCACAAATAATTGCAATTGTATGAAAAATCAGAAGGTCTGGGCGATATGACAAAAACATATCATATCGCGATACTTCTATGATACACGATGCGTACCTCGATATACAATTTAGCTAACAAACTGTCTGCAAAAAACAGCTGTAAAATAAAAATTTAAAAAGTTTTCTTTAATGTAGACAGAGAAGAGTAAGTGTTTTTTTTATTACATCAAATAAACAGCATCTATTCAGTACCGTATAATTTGTAATAATCAAAAACATTTAAAAAATACATCGCCGTACCAACGATCTCTCAGAAAAGTGTACTGTGTAATCATCTATCACGATACAGATATTATATTGATTTAATCGCCCAGCGCTAGACGGAATGGAGCAGGTGCTCGTCTGATAAGACACCAAGTAACTGCCCCTACACGGTGACACCCACGGGTCTGCGAGAGACCGTGCAGACACTTTACAGAAAGTCACGGCCCACGTGTTTGAGATGTTGTCATGCCCACCAGCGGTTCCCTGATTTCTTTATTTATTTGCGTGAATGACATTTTCCCACAATGTTTGAATTATCCACATAGAATTTATGCGCTCAAGTGAAACGAAAAAAAAAGGAAATGAAAAAAGATTGTGTCTACGTGGGAAATTTTATCGATAGTCTGCATTTCCATCAGCAATAACGGTAAATATTTCAACGCTCTAAACCTTTCTTCAGAAAAATAAGAAGTCGTCCTTGGATGGAAAGATTAGTAACGTGTGAAACTTCTTGATGCGTCTGATTTACTGATTCACTGAGTCAGTTCACTGAACTGTTTGATTCCCTAAAAGTTCTTTATCTAATCTTGTATCAGCTAATTTCACTCCCCTTATCTTAAAGGTTAAATCCAACATTCAGAGTTGGGGTAACCGCCCCCTTTCTCTAATTGGCAGGGTCAATGTTATTAAAATGAATAGATTACCGAAGTTTCTTTTCTTATTTCAGGCTTGGGAAAGCTTGTTTTCAAACAATCCACATCAGAGAGGAATGATTTCTAATATTTATGATTTTATTCTGGCGTTAGGTAGTGAGGCGAGTACCAAAATTAAGAATGTGTGGGAGACGGAGTTAGGAGTACAGATAAGTGAAGAGTGCTGGGAACGTGCTATAGGGAGGATACAGTCTACCACTTCCTGTGCTCGTCTTGGACTCCTCCAGTTCAAAGTTTTACACAGAGTCCATTTATTTTATCACCCTTTATTCTTTCTTATGATTCTTATTATTATTGTAGTATTCATATTAGCATAAGATTAGGAAATAATTTCTAAAAACTCTCAGTCACACCTTCATGCTAACATCTGTACATGATGTCAATGGTGCACTGCTCCTCTCTCTCCATAGATACTTACAGGGATCCTCGACTTTAAGTTTTTCTATTGCAAAAGCAGCTGCTAAAATAATAATTACGTGCGGATGGAAAAATGTATTAGGCTAAGCAAATGTTCTGAGTTTTTTTCTAGCAGTTTTTGACATGTACATGTATTTCATCAGCACTGCTACGAGCTTATGTTTTCCCCATAACACTAATATAGCCTTATTCTCTGTTTATTCAGCAAGACTATAACTTTATTCTCACTTCCTCTCCTTAACTTCAGTCACTTCCTCACTGAAACCTATAATCAGAATAACTCCAAAGCTCAGGACCCAAGTCTCTACTCTAAATCATGTGTCTAGAACACAGGCTCTGAACTCTTATCTAACACATTTGGTGTTTTATCTGCTCTAAAGCACCCACCTCAGCTCGTGCAGGCCGCTTAATTAGCTGATGACTTGAATCAGGTGAGTTTGGTGCAGGTTCTAATTGAACATCCTCAGGAGTGTAAAGAAGCCTCTCTCTAATATCTTTCTTACCGGTTCAACTCCAACTTCATCACCACCCCAAGAAAGCACTGCATGTTAGTAGTGTTCAGGGTCAGTATCTAAACTGATAGTCTATTCACACACACTAGCACTACTGCACTTCACATCCAGTATTTCCTTCTCTAATGTAGTGGGTTCATAATAAAACTGCCATATTTAATCATCAGCACCAAAAGTCATGTTTATTCTCATCACTGCTCCTGTGTAGCTTAATATGTTCTGTAGGAGGCCTCGACTATTTCACTTGAGAATATCCACAAATAGGGAAGAAGATTACAGAGATAAATGTAATGTATATATTATTACATTAAAACAACGATTATCAAGGGAGAGAAAGAAAGAGAGTTCTAGACCTCTGACCTGTACATGACGTCATCAAAGATCTTATGGTTCACTGCTCCAATTTAACTGTGTGTGTGTGTTAGGGATGCACCTATGCCGATACCAGTACTCAGGTGTCAGCCTGATACTGTGTTCATGTACTCGTGCTTGTAAAGCTACCCCGATACAACCGCACTGACACCACTTTATGACAACGTGACATAGCCTAACCTCTCGTTACTTGAGCAGGTAGTCGGAAGAGGAGCAATGTCAGCAAATCGTCACACGCATGTAATGCGACACCACTAGCTTTAGCCTCAGAGTCACCGACACTGACTTTCTTCAGTTTACCTGTCAGCGTTATCTTTTATTCCCAACATGACCTCAGTCCTCAGCAGACGGAGGAGAAATCATCACGTGACTGAGGAAGAAAGTGTGTGTCCTCTAAGTCAGGGATTAAACACCTCCGAGAAGGTTTATAAACTTTATAAAGCGGAGTTTGTGGAGCACGGAAGCATGACAGTAATGCGGTCGCAAGCTACTCAAAAGGTTTAGTTTAATTTAAGTTTGTCATTATATGCTGTATCTGCGCGCTTGCAGTGTAAATTCTGTCAGAAGTGACGTGTTAGTAACGAGGACACGTTGCGGATCACGCGCGGTGTAGACACGCTGATACAGAGTGTAGCGCGAGTAAGATCTGTAATGTCTCATTCAAACATTATGATCAAAAGTAAAATCATGTCTAAAGACACCGAGATACAGAAACCACAAGGTGCAGTGAAAGTGAGTTTTTATTATTCATTTAGGACTGGACTTTAATTCTGTGCTTTTTGTACATCCATAAAAAATAATGCTATCTATCTAACTCTATTTATAAATGTTTATATATATTTACTTTATCTTATTTAGTTAGTTTACATTTATATTATATATAAGTACTTATGCATTATTTTTTATGGATTCACAAAAAGCACCGAATTAAACTACAGTCCTAAATTATATATATATATATATATGTGTGTGTGTGTGTGTGTGTGTGTGTATTGGGTTCTTTTCTGTTTTGGACTAACAGTTGTGTAAAGTTTTAGTCTGAATATATATATTTGTAACACTCAGTTTGTGGATTTTATTTTAAATAAACAAAAAAAGGCACTGAAAGTTTGCCCCGCCCCCATCAGATTAACCGAAAAAATAATCGACCAATTAATTGATTGTGAAAATAATCGTTAGTTGCAGCTCTAATAATAAGCTGCATCACGAAATTGATTTTTTTTAAACAAAAAAAATCTTGATTATTTTCAAAAATAGAGTTGTGTTTGAGAAGAAGAATGGAGTGTGATATAGTGTGAATCATAAAAATTCTATTTCATTTCTATTTGTTTACAGAAAGACTTCAGCAATAAAAGCAGCATTTTGCTGTAGTTGTTAAGGGGCCGTTTACACCACAACGTTTTCAAATAAAAACCGAAAACTTCTGATGCGGTTTGGCTGTTCGTTTCCATGACGACGGCGTTTCGGGGCCTGAAAACGCAAACTTTGGAAAACGGGTTTCAAAGGGCAAGTTTTTGAAAACGATGCCTTTATCATCTCCGGTAAATCATGTAAATTATTATCCAGAAAAAACACAGCTACTCCGTTTACTTGCATTTGTTTACAGCGCGGTCTTTCCCTCATCAATATGGCGGACATGTTGACGTGAATGCTTACGTGCGCATGCGCGTAGTATTTACAAAGTGACCTCGCCAGCTACACACACACACATTTTGTCCTTTTTGTGTTTATTTCTTGAGAAATAGAAGAGAGAAGCTCGAATGTGCAGTGAATGTCCAATATAAACCCAACCTTACCTCAGTTGAGCAGTTTATACATTAAAAATATTACAGAAATATAAAGTTATTTTAGCTGCTAAATTACTTACTCACTGTTGTTTATTTTAGTTGCTATAAGCAGGGATCAAACAATGGATTTTAGGATAAAGTAATGTTATACTTAAGTAGTGCCGCTAAAATAGGATAACAAATCTCTCCTCATGAGTTAAATAGTGCAGTACATAGGGTGTAGACCGTCATTATTTCATTCCTAATGTAGTGCACTTAAACCGGAA